>NC_057802.1:583290850-583344086 GCF_018294505.1 Triticum aestivum | reverse complement strand
AGAGTGAGGGCGTAAACATGTCAGCAGAGAGTGAGGGATGGCCGGCGGGTGAGGACCGGCGCGGGGTGATTGAGGGGGAGACCGAGTGAGTGGAGAGAGTGAGGGCGTAAACATGTAAAAATATACATCAAAAATACATTTATTATCAATGATCTTTTTGTGTACAATCTGAATTGTCAACATGAGTCCTCAACGGTTTAGAAACCAGTGAAGACTCATATTGCGACCACAAATTCTGCACATAGAGTTCAAATGAAGACCAAGTGCTTGTGATAGTTTGAGAAGTAACATATTTAAGGTGGTAAAAATCTTGCTAGGGGAGCGACGTGGGACTAAAAATAGCCTGCCACAACCTCTTTACTAGCGGTTTATGCCACGAACCGGTACTAAAGGGGCTGGCCGGGCCCCAGCCTCTTTAGTACCGGTTCGTGGCATGAACCGATACTAAAGGTTCGCTACGAACCGGTACTAATGATCTCCTCCTGCCTAGCCGTTGCAACCGGCACTAATGGACACATTAGTGCCGTCTCAAATTCAAACCGGGACTAATGTGTCTCATATTTGACCCTTTTTCTACTAGTGCTACCAGTCCGGCGTATTCCTCAACCAGGACGCCTGCCGGGTATGAGGCCGCCGCAGCCACCTGCCACCAATCCATCTTCAGAGCTGTACTATTGCATCTACCGTGCCAGGTCTCTCTGCCATCGACGCCACCACGACGCCAGACAGCGTCGACCTCCTGCGCAAGTCCATCCTCGCACATCGAACGCCGAATCTGTATTGCGCCACACTGTCGAGATCTGTCGTCATGAATGTGTAGGATGAAGCACCGCTCCACCAAAAAAGCCGTCCGCTGGTCCCGCGAGAACGAGTGCACCTCCAAGAATGCCGCCCCCAAGGGGGTAACGACACATGATTGCCGCCAACATCCGATCAGCTGATCTAGGGCTTCCCCCGGAGGTATTGAGTGGAGCTGGGAGCTTCACCTCGATGATGCCTTCATGAAGGAAATGATGATAAGGACATCGTCATCACCGGCTCCGGCCATCGACCGAAGACCAGGTTTTCACCCGGATCCGTCCCAAGTAGTCCACCCGATAACCTGTGCATCGTCTCGACTACCTTCAAAGCCCCGGATCTAGCCGCCTAGATCCGGCGACCAACCGCAACAGCAGTGCCACCGTAGGAGCCCTGGCGCACCGGCCACTGCCTGAGTGTGCCACCACTGGAGCCTAGGAGGAGGGCTCTCACCCCGCCTCGCCAAGCCGCGAGAGCCGCCAAGATGGATCCCGCGTGCTCGTCACCGTCTCTGATCCGAACCAATCCGTAGATCAGATCGCCGTCACAGACCCGCCTTGGACAGGGACTGCACCACGCCATGCCTCCGCGGAAAGCCCCAGCTTCACCGGCCGCCACCCTCCAGGGCCGCCGCCCCGGGATCCAGACAGAACATTGCCACTGCCACCGGCCATGTTCCGCCGCCGGCCACTGCGACCTCCACCGCCATGACCATGCGAGCACAGCCAGCCGGCCGACCAACTCCGACGAAGAAGAAGGCCACCACCAACAAGCCTAGGGCCGGCGCCCCAGACATTCTCGTGTTGTAGATCAAGTCCAGGAGCAGTGCACTGCTGACGGCGATTGCGATCGGTAGCACAACGAAATAGCCTGTCAAGGCCAGATCCGCCATTGATGGTGCCGTCCTCCACCGCCGCCGCCGCACGCACCACTTCCATGTCGCTGCCGATCTGCGCGGCCGCCGATCTGGCCAGAAAGGAGCGCCGCCTCCCAACCAGATCGCGATCCGAGGAGAAAACCGCCGCGGCCGCCACGCCACAAGGGCTTTGCCCTGTGACGCCCCGGGCGACGGCGGCGGAGGGGAGCGGAGGTCGGGCGAGGCTGTAGGAGGAAGGCGGGGGCTCCCCGGTGCGGGGCGGCGCCGCCGCACGGGGGAAGGACGGGGGGCCAGTGTCTGAATTTGGTGTGTGTTTTGCAGCCTCGCGGCGCTGTGCTGCTGCTGGATCTGCGAGATGTGCTGCGACTAACCGGCCGGCGACGTCTCTGCCGTTGGTGAAGAAGGTACACATACAGAGAGTTGTTGCTTGATTACAGTATTTGTTTGTTGTTTTAGGTTCTGCAGAAATAACCCAGCACACGTGCGTGTGGTGATGTCCATGTACCGTGCGTGTCCGCGTCGATCGTCCCGTGTTATCCGTGTGTCCGAAATATGCTGACGTGCGTACGCACCATACTGAACTGAATGGATTTAGTTAAGGTGCCTTTGAGTGCGCATCATTGACTCCTCATCTGCAATCGTATTGTCTAAAGTCAAACTTCATCAACGTTAACTAAGTTTATTTATAAAAAATAGTAACATATACAATACTTTTTTTCCGGATAAGTAATATATACAATACCAAATCAATACAATTTAGATTCATCATGAATATATTTTTACATCATATATTTGCGATTCTAAATGATTATATTATTTTTATAAACTTTGTCAAACTTAATAAAGTTTGACTTCAATCAAAGCTAATATGTGGATTAAATAAACACAAACAGAGTGCTTACTACGAGGAAGAGCATCTTCAGCATCGTTCCTAAAAAAATAGCCGTTCCAAATGCCCAAAAAAACTGTCTTTTCAGTCTTTTGGTGCAATCTCTATCTCTATCTCTATCTCTACCTAATAATAAAGCACGTAGGGTTTCGGCCCGTCCGTCGCGCCAATTTGCAAAAAAGCTCCTGCGTTTTCATGAAATCAACCCGCGGTCCAGATTTAAATCACACCGAACCGTTATTTTACAGTTTTTCAAAAACCCCCTTGACTTTTTAGGTATTGCATCCGCAGATCATATTTAAGTCAAACAAAAGCTTTTCTAAACCATCCATATCTTTTAAACCGTAACTCCGATTTAAACATGTTATATATGAAATTTGATTAGAAAAATATGTAGAATATGAATATAAGATTATTTTAACCTGTTAAGTATTTATAAATATTATTTTGAAAGATATTTAATTCAAACAAATGGTTTTCTAAATTATACGTATCTTTTAAACCGTAACTCCGATTTTAATATGTTATATATGAAATTTGATTAGAAAAATGTATGAAATCTATATATGATGTTAATTTTACCTGTTAAATATTTTTTAAATATTGTTTTGGAAGCAAACTTTTTTGAGAGAAAGCGAGAGAGTGGGAGAGGGAGGAGAGAGGGAGAGGGAGGAGAGAGGGAGAGAGAGACGTCTCAGGATTAACCACAATCTAACATGTTTTGGTTTGTGTGAACACTAAGGCCACCGTCGGCGAGGGTGAGAAGAAGGATAAGCGGCAACACAAATATGATGCGTCGCTAAAATAAAGGAGATGGACCTATTGTGGTCTTGAGTGATGGTTATTCGGTTAAGAGTGTGTCGTGTGTTTTTTCTCCCGTTGCAACGCACGGGCTCTTTTGCTATAACACAAACGCTCTCAAGACCATAGTTTCAAAAAAAAAACAATGGACCAAACACAAAAGTAGTGCTAAATAAATAAGACATGCAATATAATATTCCAAAAAAAAATCTTTCACCATAAAAATATTAAAATTTTCAAATTATTCTTGAAAATCTAAAAAACCTACTCAAAGTAATAAAAATTCATGTTTTACTGAACAAAAAAAAGTTGATACTTTTTAATAGGATGAAATGAAAATTAGGAGCCGAATAGGTCATCACAAACATTGTTAGGATAGGTCCAAATTACAAAGTTCAAAAATAAATACTCGGTGTAACCTTATTTCTGATGTTTCAACAAATATGTTCGTGCTTTTTTAAAAACACTTAAAAAACAGCCAAAAAGCACTACTAACTACAAAAAATTCAAAATGTAAAATAGAAATAATTAATTTACATAAAAATATATTATAGAGAAATGTGCCGATTTACATAATTTTTATACTACTCTTCAAAAGGTTTTACATTTTAAATGAAAATATTAAGTTTTAATAAAAACAAGGAAATTTTCACATTCAAAATTTATTTAAATTAAACATATAAAGTGGCAAAAAAGTATCCATGAAGCAAGTCCTGTCACATTTATCGCCCGATGCAACGCACGGGCATTTGTACTAGTATAAATCAAACGCCTCCAACAATAGCGCTATAGCTTTATGGTTCCCAAAAGAAATTAGGCCCTGCCTAAAAAATTGCTACACGTGGTTGTTATTTGCATCACCATTAGCAGCTGCCCAAACACTAAAAACCCCGTGGCGGGAGCCCCAACAGCCGATTCTTTCCTGATTTTCTTCTGTTTTCACTTTGTTCCACTGTTTTGATCGGTTTACTTCGCGTTTTTCCCTTTTTTTTGTTTTCTAACACATGTCAACTTTTTTGTATACATTAAGAATATACATCTTTAAAAAATTTCAAATACACTTTTTTAGAATTTATGTTTTTATGTCTACATTCTTTGTATAAAAGATTAACATTTTCCCAAAAATAGATGTTTTTGATGTCTAACTTTTTACATACATGTTGTGCATTTTTCGTATACGTATGAAACGTAATTTTTATACATGTTTAAGATTTTTAAAATAAATGGTTAAACTTTTAAGAAAATGATTTCTACCCTTTTCATATGTATTGTAAATTTTCCCGTATACATAAGGAATATTTTTATACATATCTAAAATTTTCAAATGCAATGATTAACATTATTTTCAAATACATGTTTTTATATCTATTTGTTTCATACACATTGTACATTTTCGTATACATCTGAAACATTCATTTTATGTACATTAAATATTTTCAAATACATGTTTAACATTTTTTTCAAACACAAGTTTTCAAGTTTTTTCTGAATACATGGTAAAAAATTCAAATACCCGTTGAAACATTTCTGTTCAAAACAAACTTTCAAAAAATGAAAATTAAAAGTTTAAAATGGAAAAGGAAAATTAACATAAAAAAGAAACAAAGTGAAGAATGCTACTGGGTCGGCCCACTGGTCTCTCTCGCGCGACACATGGCTTCGTAATTTGACTCAAAGAAAACATAGCTTCGTGAATTACATGAAATAATATTTTGTCTGCGGCGCTCCAACAAAAGGGAGGTGGAGCTGATAAACTAGCCATCCGATAGATGTGAAACCAACCATTCATGCATCAACTAATCAATCCATCACACCACGCAGTATCGCACGGACAAGTTAGGCCAGTCCATTTCCCCTGTTTAGAAGCAAGGGAACTACCGCTTTTTCTTGTGGTCAGTTCTATTCATCCATACGGATGAAAATATTGGCACCACACAAAATATATTATGCAAGCAATGGACGAGAGTAGTCGGACCAAGAGAAATGTTGAGCCACTATGTATGAACGTTGCGCCCAAGGTTCTTTCAGTAGCTTACGCACCGATTGAAAATCAATCATGGTAGAATCTCGCAGTTCTTAGCCCTGACCTCGATTTTACAAACTTCCTCATGCCTCCTACTCCTATGTACTGAGAACGAGAAGAAATCGTGTCCTGGGTATTTTATTTTAAGATTTCATAGAAGAGTTTAGAAGGTTATATAACCAATCTAGATGATGGTCAGCTCCATGTTACACACATAGTGGTATATTTCGACCCTATCTATGTTAAGACATATGTGAAGAGACATCGGAGAAGGAGGGAGCACCTTTTAAAGACCAAGAAGGTGCCCGTTTGCACATAGATCATAAATACCAGCAGATCTTTAGATTGCAATCGCCGTGTTTGTGCTGCAAGGGCTATAAATCATGGCATATCGGTACACCCACATGTAGCTCTATAGATTGACCAAATCATTATTCCACATTTAAAAAAGGTAAAAAGGAGTTAGCAGCTGAAATCGTTGGCAAAGAAAATTTTGTTTGATCATACGCTAAAATATTGGTATAAGAGAGCGATTAGATTCAGGAATTCGGTGATTGAAATTCGTTGTTGCTAGCTACTTGTGTTGCAAAATTCGTAGATACATTTTTTGACGGTGACCGTGCGATGGTGTAACAACCCAATTGCTTACAAATTGGTAGTAGTTCCGTACGACAACACAAATCTTTTTCAGCACACTTGGTGCCCAATAATACTCTAAATCAAACATGCTTAACTAAGAGTTCTCACGTGATTGCTTCCAGAAAAGAAGACTATGCATCTTATTAGTACAAGCTAAATTTGTCCCTTCTTTAATTGGCCCTTCGCAAGGTTACGATTCTTGGTTCTCGCTACCCCTGGCTGAGTGCAGTCTAAGGTGGGATGGCGCCATGATGAAACCATCAAGGATGAAGCGACGCGTGGGGTTGACCAGCGGTGTCGTCTCGATTGTCGCCACATTGGGCTAGCTACGAGAGTGTCAGGGAGCCGCAGTTACGATATGACAACGCATTGGAAGAATTAATGAGGGTGTCATGTAGGGGGATTAATGCAGAGGAGGGTCAGCGTCTTCGTCTCGCCTCTCACTGGTCGCTGGCTAGTGCTGGGATGTTATTTTTGTCGAGAGATTGGATCTACCCCGTCTGCAACCCAAGCTCGAGGTAGGAGACCTAGTTATTCTCTGTAGTACGGGGAGAAGATAGGAGGCTTTCTGCAAAAGAATGTTCAGTGGCTGGAGGGCATTCCACCTTGCATCAAGACTGCCCACCCATCATCTGGTTGTTAGGCTCAAAGTTTTGAGATTTTCATCGAATTTGAGATATCACCTGATACATCGCCTAACTTATGGCTGAAAAGATAAAGCTAAAAATCGGGAGAGAGAAAACAAGTGTCATGAAAACCATTGACCTAGTATCCAATGTCACGTTCACCCAACACACCCTAACTTCATGCCAAAATCTACGCATTTCAAGCCCTGTTTAGAAGCAAGGGAACTACATTTTTTTCTTGTGGATAATTTTATTGATCCATACATACATGTATGGGTGAGGAGATAGGCACCACACAAAATATATTAGTAATGGATGAGGAAAATTGTTGAGCCATTGAGCAGGGGCGTTGAGCTCAAGGTTCTTTTGGTAGCTTTCGTACCAATTGAAAATAAATCATGGCAGAATTTTGCACTTCTGAGCTTGGACTTTGATTTTACAAAGTTCCTCATGCCTCCTACTCCGATGTAATGAGGACGAGAGGAAATCCTGACATGGTATTTAATTTTAAGATCTCATACAAGAATTTGTAGATTATATAACCAATCTAGATGATGACCAGCTCCATGTTACACACAAAGTGGTATATTTGGGCGCTATCTCTGTGAAGACATATGTGAAGAGACATAAGAAGGAGGGGGCACCTTTTAAAGACCAAGGCGGTACCAGTTTGCACATAGATCATAAATACCGGCGAATCTTTACATTGCCAATCGTTGTCTTTGTGCTACAAGGGCTATAAATCATGGCTCATTGGTACACCCACATGTTAGCTCTATATATCGACCAAAACAATATTCCACATTTATAAACTTAAAAAGAATTAGCTGATGAAGCCATCGGCAAAGAAAATTATGTTTGATCATACGGTAAAATACTGGAAGAAGAGGCCGATTAAAATCAGGAATCTGATGATTGAAATTCGTTGTTGCTGGCTAGACTTATGTTGCAAAATTCATAGACACATTTTTTGGCGGTTACCATGCAATGGTGTACCACCCCCAACTACTTACAAATTGGTTGTAGTTACGCACGGCAACACAAATATTTTTCAGCACACTTCTTGCCCAATTAATAATACTCTAAGTCAAGCATGCTTGACTAAGAGGTTCTCACGTGATTGAAGATGCATAGCTGAATTTCTCCCTTTCTTAATTGAACCTGCACAACGGCTATGACTCTTCGTTCTCGGTACCAATGGATGATACCAAATCCTCTCACAAAATTGGTTCCTTAATTTGGTTACAAATGGAATCTGATGTTATTTTCAATTTGAATCGGAAGTTCATCATTCAATCAGTTTGAACCAATTTTCACAGAAAATGATTACGGGAGGGGACAGAGCGTGGCAGGAGATGCGCGAGGCCGCTTGAGTGCGGTTAAGGCGGGATGGCACCGTGATGAAATTATCGAGGAAGTAGTAACATGTGGGGTTAAGCATCATCGTCGTCTCGCTGGTCGCCAGGTTGGGCTAGCTACGAGAGGGTTGAGGAGCCGTAATCACAACATGACAATGCACAAGAAGAATCAGTGAGGGTGTCCTGTAGTGCACATGGATTAACGCAAGGAGGGTCAGCGTCGTCGTGTCGCCTGTCGCCGGCTAGCGTTGCGATTTTATTTTCCTCGGAGCATTGGATTTACCCAACCTACAAGGCTGCAACCCAAGCTCAAAGGTAGGAGACGTATTTAGTCACTGCAGTACGGGGAGAGGATAAGGGGCTTTCTGCAAAAGGAATGTTCAGTGTCCGAACGACATCCCACCTCGCATCAAGACTGTCCATTTATGATGGTTAGGGCTCGAAGGTTTCTGATTTTCATCGAATTTGAGTTTTCACCTGATACACCGACTAACTTATAACTGAAAAGATAAAGCTAAAAATTGGGAGTGAGAAAACAAGTGTCTTGAGAAACATCGACCATAGTATCCAAGGTCAAGTTCCCCAACACACCCTAACTTCATTTGCAAATCTACGCATTCATGGCCTGGAGCTCAGGGTCGAGATCCCTCGGCGGTGACCATGCAATGGTGTAATAAGTAATAACCCAACACATCATTTTAGATATATAACTTTTCTATTTGGTTTGCACATGGCCTGTTGTGGAGCGGCTAGCAAGAGGCTAGTGGTGGCGGAATGTATCTCTAGTGCTGGTCGCTGCTCAGGGCGAGAGTCTATAGGGCTTGCTGATCCTTCCTAGGGTATGTTGTTCTCCGGACCGCGTACTCCTTTAGTTGGATATATAGGCGGGGGTATGGTGACCCAGATAGTTTGGAGATATGGTTGTGCCACGAAGGTGTCCAACCTCGGTCAAGATGCGACCTTGATGATCTGGCCAAGCAAGATGATTCCCTGTCACTATGGTCACACAGTCGAATATAGTGTCATCTTATATCTGTACAGCACCTTGATCTTTCGCGACAAAGAACGCTCCATTTAGCAAGATAATTTTTTCCTGGTCGTATCACCAAAATTTCAGGCACGGCATGAGCGAATATCAAACAGCCGAGCCGGAAACACCAGTCAGAAAGTGGCGCCGGAGCATGGTTGCTTTGCATCTGATCTCTAGCTAGCTTTCTCCGGCCAGCTAGCCGGCAACGGCGCGGTCGAACCCTTGCACCAACCCGTGCATGGCCGGCTAGCTTCTCGATCATTGTACCTGCCTACCATGTCGATCAGTAGCTAGTCTGCTAGTGTGTCTCACAATCTTCCAAACAAACCTCGGCCATTGATTCGAGCAGCACACTTTCCATTCGTCAAGCTCGTAAAGGGACGTGCTGTCGAGTCACTCCGAATCGAATCCGGCTAATGGTCCATTCGCAACCGCGTGGCCTGGTGTGGAAAGGTGGGGGAGTATCTACTATGCTCTATCTATGTCCTCTCCGCGTGCCTGTTGCTGGCGGGCTGTATATATAGCTAGGAGCCTAGGACATTGGGGTGTCGAGAAGAGCAGAGAAGCGCCCATCATCATCCAGCTGAAACCATCGGTCGATCGCTCGCCGGACACGCACGCGCACGTCGGAGGTGGTTGATCGATAGATAGATAGGTGATGGAGAACGACAGGAACAACCAGGCTCCGCCACCACCCCCAGGTTAATCAATCTCGTTATTTTCGACCTCCATGCGGCGGACCTCTTCTAAATGCTATAGCGTGATATAGCGATACTATAGCACGCTATTTAAAATGTTTTCTCATGTGTTTGGACAAATGACCCTTAGCACATGACCTTTTTCAAACGCTATAGCGTACTATAGCGGGCTATTTAAAACCATGCTTATGACTGAAACTGTCGCTGGATTCGCTGCATCGATTCAGTTAGCTGCAGTGTCGCCTTCAGAAGTTCAGATCAGCTAGGCTAGCACATACCCCAGGTCGTTGGCTTGTTTGCTCATGCGTGTGCCGTTGGTGTGCGTGTGCAGGTTACTACCCGTCGGCGGCTGCGGAGCAACGTCAAGCCGGTGGTGGCGGGAAGAAGTCACGCCGGGGGAGCACCAAATCCAGGGGCGAGAAGGGATTCGAAGGATGGTACGTACGCCCCACCACCACCACCAGCTAGCTGCTCCATCGATCGATACCAATACCGCCTCCTTTGTAACTCGTTTAATTGTCGCTAGTGATTTCCGGCCTGATATATAGTGTCTGAATTTGGTGTGTTGTGTTTCAGCCTGGCGGCACTCTGCTGCTGCTGGATCTGCGAGATGTGCCGCGACTAACCGGCCGGCGAGGTCACTGCCGGCAAAAGACGTTGGTGCTAGTGCCTATGAAGAACATACACATACAGAGAGTCGCTGCGTAATTACAGTGTTTGTTCGTTTGTTGTTTTAGGTTCTGCGGAAGTAACCCTTGTGTTCGTGTGTGATGTCCATGTAGGCATGTACCGTGCGTCACAACTATAATCAATTTTAAGGCGCCAAATTATTGGGCTACTGTTGAGGATCCTCTATTAAGGATCCTCTAAGAGCATCTCCAACAGGTGCTCAAAAAGAGCTCCGCGTATTAAAAATTTATTTATTTTGGCGCCGAACAGCTCCAGCAGATGCTGTAGCGCTAAAAGATTTAGGGCGCGCATTGAAAAATGCTATCGCGTGCGACATATTTTGGACTCCGGATTACGCGTGCTTCACAATTTGCACCGTCTGCGTTTTGGGCGCGTGTTTTTGGACATCTGCTAAAACAATGTTGTTCCGGGCGCATTAAAAGTGCTACAGTGGCGCGCTAAAACTTTTATTGGACGTGAAATTTTTATGCGGCCGTTGAAGATGCTCTAATTAAAGATAACACCTGCTGTGCAAAATGAAGGCTTTTATTTGCCGAGTGAGAAGTCGTGAAGGCGTAATATAATCAGTAGTCACTTGTGCAGAGGTAGTAGTAGTAGTGGGATCGAGGGTTTTTTGTTTTTGTTTTTGAGAAATATAGTGGTATCAAGTCAGGTTCATCTCTAATTGCTCGGTAATCGAGTTGTGCACATCATAAAGATACAGATAAAATAGGGTTATCCTCTAAAAAAGGAAAACGTTTGGATTCATCCGGATGATTTCTTCCTTCCGTAAACCGTGTTCTGTGCACCCGACGTGTCCTCGCCCACCGATCCATCCCGGCCTTATCTACTCGCAATCTCTTTTCTCCACACGTTCTCTCCTTTTCCCCTATCATCCTCATTTGTTGCAGCAGAGAAGAGCCATTGACCCCATGGCAAGCACCACCAACCACCACAGCTGGAACCGAAAGGGGCCGCCTCCGACGGCTACATGATGCTACTCTGCCCCAACACCATCCCTGTTGCAAACATTGGGTGCAGCAGCCACCCTCCTGATGCATTCACGCCATGGCCAGTAGTCGCCATTGACACAAGCAGGCCAGAATCTGACACCGGCAACACAAACGACAAGGTCGTAGCAAGGGCGGGGGAGGGCGACTCTGGCCAGCACCACTGTAAGGTTCCCGCTCGCCACTGTCACTCCACGCTTCAATCCATGTTTCTTGCACCAGCACCATTGCTGCGACGTGCCATCTCCCTCAACTCCGGTTGTCGTCACACGGCGGTGCAGCGTTGTAACGCAACCGGTGCTACCAGAGGAGGAGGCTGCGGTGAGCACATCTGATGCTGCTGCTTATTGCAACATCACCACAACAACTGTCAGGGTAGTCATGCGGCTAATCGGAACGTGTGTCGACGCAACTATCTCAACTCCGACGAAAGCAGAGCCGACGCTGCAATGGAACTTCGCCGGAGTTGCAATGGAGTTCGCCGGACGCCATCGGTGCTGCATTGGAGCTCCGCCGAAGTTGCAATGGAGCTTCGCCGGACAACGTCAGTGCTCCGTTGGAGCTCCTTCGGGGCTGCCATGGAGCTTCGCCGGATGACATCGGTGCTCCGTTGGACCTATGGCCACGCCGTGCTGTGCTACAGTGAAGCTTTGCCAAGTGCCAGCAGCGCTGCGTTGAAGCCGGTCTACTACCGTGGCGTTCCTGCATAGAACGGCCACCAGCACGCTAATCCAACGGCACCAGCACGCTAATCCAACGAGTGGCTAGGCGGACGATTTCCTAGAGAAATCATCTGGTTAATTTGTAGCATGCACCCTAAAAAAAGGGTTATCTCTGATTGCTCGTTTGGAATTCTTCCCGAACTAAATTTGCAATTCTTCCCAGAATTTTGTCATAAATAAATGTGAATGGCTTTGTCTCGCTTCATGCGAGACCAAAGGAGGTCTAGCCGTAAGGGCCCTCCTGTCGCTACTATTGGGCCAGCCAAGTACCTTCCTCTGTGTTTGTACTTTTTTATATAAGTTTAAAAAATATTCTAAATACATATATTTCAAAACTAATTTTAGTTGAAATTTTAGAAAATGTTCACTACACATTAGAAAAATGTTAATGCGGTGTACAAAATTAGTTCATGCAACTTTTAGAAACTGTTGATAGTTTTTAGAAAATGTTGGTGGCATTTAAAAAAAGGTTTGACAATTAAAGAAATCTTAGTGTAATTCATAAAAAAATGTATTGTGAGACATTTTAAAACATGTTCATGCGTTTTAAATATTTTCATGACATATTTTGAAAAATATTTAGAAAATGCAAAAAAAATGTTCACATAGTTATGTTATGCACCATTAAAGAAAATGTTCAACGTTTTTTCTGAAAAAATGTTTATCAGTTATTCAAAAAAAATCCAAAACATGTATGTAAAAAATATTATAAATTGTATCTGAAAATGGTTCTAGATGTATAAAAATGTACATCCTGTATTGAGAAAAGTATAGATATGTAAGAAAAACACAAGGTGTCGTCTTGCAGTAGACGATCACAAGATGGCCGGCACAAAATGGATTCATGAGAATCCAGTTTTACTTCGTCTCACAGTACGCAAGATATACCTAGTAGTTTCATATGCAACGGCGATGCCACTGCTCCCACTTGGCTCGACGGATTCCTGTCTTGTATGTCCCGTGGCCCGCGCGTCAGGTGGCGGAAGGAAAACTGGCTGGAGCAACGAGGCTCGGCTTTGGATGCAACTTTCTTTCCTTTCCTTGCCAGTGCGTCGTGTTGTGCTGTGTGGGTGGAGGCTGCCGGCCCCTGAGCGCAGCGCCACTGGCTTCATGCCTGGGTCGAGGAGACAAAAATTTAATATGACCCGGTCACCTTGCTGGTGTGGATCGCGACTTGCCCGTCCCCGGCGCTGCGGCAAAGGAAAGCGGGAGAGAGAGAGAGAGAGAGAGAGAGAGAGAGAGAGAGAGAGAGAGAGAGAGAGAGAGAAAGAGAGAGAGAGAGAGATGTGGTCCTATTCCACCTTACAGTGGTGATGTAATCAAAATAGTGCCATAAAAAGTCAAAACTGGATTTGGCCAATAATTTTGTTAGGGACTAATTCTAGCCGATACCCATATTAAGAGTTAAGGGATAAAGGTTGCACCATGATGTGCTCAAAACTGTGACACATCAACTCAAAAATGGGTTTGACTGAGGAATACCGCGGCAAGGACTAACTATACCTGGTATTAAGAGTTGATGGATGAAGGTTATACGAAGAAAAAGTTCAGGACGCAAGCCACACATTGCGGTAAGTTGAGGGATGAAAAATGCACTTTACTCTAAAAGAATGTAAGGTTCCAAGTTTCACTTTCCTTTCCACCATCTCTTCGTCCAACCTTTCCCACATGATAACCAATCATATTACTTTACTTACCTCCTGAACCAATTCCATTTTAATTTACTTATCAAACTTCTCATCAAAATATAAGGTAAATCACAGGTGGTATTTGATAAACATTTATTTACACAATCGCATTAATATGTGCAGGTAAATCACGAGCTAATGTCCTAGAATATTTATATCACATTGCAACGCACGGGCATTGTCCCAAACAAAAGCAAAAGACACTTTTTTTAACCTAGTTTAAAAAAATTAACGATCATGGAGGCGTCCGTGTTCCACATCCTGTCTTCTCCATGTATGACAAGCTCAAGGGTTGTGAGCTTCAGAAAGTGAAGCTGCGGGATGGGAAGAATATGATGTGTGATTCGAGACGGCATTGCGTATGTGCCCCACCTCCTACACTTCGTCTCCTCGGCCCTAAAGGCACTAGCAGGCACACACAGAACCGGAAGCGCCCCTTGTTTCAGCCATTCATTCCTTTTTATGAAAGAACTATAAGGAACAGAAAAATATTAAAGAAACAAACGTATTCAATAAGCAAGAGGAGAGAGAGGGATTCAAACCCTCGTCGGGCCAAGAAAAAGATTGAGCCATTGTGCAGGGACGTTGAGCTCAAGGATCTTCTGTAGCTTACGTACCTATTGGAAATCCGTCAAGGCAGAACTATGCACTTCTTAGCCATGACCTCGATTTTACCAAGTTCCTCATGCCTCCTACTCCTATGTACTGAGAATGAGAAGATATCGTGTCTTGGGTATTTAATTTTCCAAGCTCATACAAGAATTTTGAAGATTATATAACCAATCTAGATGATGATCTGATCTATGTTACACACAGAGTGGTATATTTGGGCCATATCTTTGTGAAGACATCTGTGAAAAGACATCGGAGAAGGAGGGGCTCCTTTTAAAGACCAAGATGGTACCAGCTTGCACATAGATCATAAATACCAACGGATCTTTACATTGCAGTCGCCGTGTTTGTGCTGCAAGGGCTATAAATCATGGCTCGTTGATACACCCACATGTTAGGTCCATAGATCAACCAAAACAACATTCTAACTTTATAAACTTAAAAAAGAGTTAGCAGATGAAATCGTTGGCAAAGAAAATTATGTTTGATCATATTGTAAAATACCGGAATAAGAGAGCGATTAGAATCAAGAATCCGATGATTCAAATTCGTTGTTGCTAGCTAGACTTGTGTTGCAAAATTCGTAGACGCATTTTTTGACGGTTGTCGTGCAATGGAGTAGTACTCCCGACTACTTACAATTGGCAGTAGTTACGCATGATAACACAAATCTTTTTTCAGCGCACTTGGTGCCCAATAATACTCTAAGTCAAACATGCTTCACTAAGAGGTTCTAACGTGATTGAAGATGCATTGCTAAATTTCTCCCTTTTTTTTATTTGGTCCTGCACAATGGCTACGATTCTTGGTTCTCGGTACCAATGGCTGATACCAAATCCTCTCACAATGTTGGTTCTTATTTTGGTTACAAATGGAACCTGATGTTATTTTCAATTTGGATTCAGAAATTCATTGTTCAATGAAGTTGAAGCAACTTTGACAGAAAATTATTATGGAAGGGGACAGAGCGTGTGGCAGGAGATGCGCGGGTCCGATTGAGTGCGGTCTATGGATGGATGGCACCATGATGAAATCATCGAGGAAGTAGTGACGTATGGGGTTGAACAATGCCGTCGTATCGTCACCACGTTGGGCTAGCTACGAGAGAGTTGATGAGCCGCAATCATAATATGACAACACACAAGAAGAATTAGTGAGGGTGTCATGTAGGGCACACAGATTAACGCTGAGAGGGTAAGCGCCGTTGTATGGCCTGTCGCCAGCTAGCGTTGGGATTTTATTTTCCTTGGGGCATTGGATTTACCCAACCTGCAAGGCTGCAACCCAAGCTCAAAGGTCGGAGACATAGTTAGTCACTACAGTACGGGGAGAATATAGGGTTCTTTCTGCAAAAAGAATGTCCAGTGGTTGAACGCCATTCCACCTCGCATCAAGGCCGTCCATCCATGATCTGATTGTTAGGGCTCAGAGTTTTCAGATTTTCATCGAATTTCAGTTTTCACCCGATACACCGACTAACTTATGACTGAAAAGCTAAAGCTAAAATTTAAGAGTGAGGAAACAAGTGTCATGAGAAACATTGACCGTAGGATCCAAGGTCACGTACCCCAACACATCCTAACTTCATGGCAAATCTACGCATTTCATGGCCTGGAGCTCAGGGTCGGGATCCCTCTGCGGTGATCATGCAATGGTGTAATAACCCAGCACATCATTTTAGAGATATAACTTCTCTGTTTGGTGTGCACATGGCCTAGTGTGTGTGTATGTGTGTCGACCTCCCCAACAAAACTCGGCAATTGATTCGAGCATCACACTTTCCATTTGTCAAGCTCGTAAAGGCACATGCTGTTCAGTTAGTCTGAATCGAATCCGGCTAATGGTCAATCTGCAACCGTGTGGCGTGGTGTGGAAAGGTGGGGGAGAGAATCTTATGTATTACTCTCTCCGTCCCATAATATAATATAAGAATATTTTGTACACGAACGGAGGTAGTATCGGTAATCTACTTCTGATCCCAGGCTCAGCTGCACCCACCCTGATAAAAAAGTCAAAACAAATACTAGAAAAATTCAAACAATTCCAATTTTTTTTGTGGTAGATAATTTGATGCGTGAGGTTCACTCCAATTTTCTAATCATTTGGACATCTGTGCAGCTCTCGACAAAAAAGACAAATTCGTGGTCTGTAAAAATGTTTACTGTTCACGCACTGTTTTGACCCGATTTGTCTTTTTTGCTGAGAGTTTCTCAGAAGTCCAAATGATCTAAAATGTGAAGCGGACCTCACGTGATAAATTGTCTACCATGCAAAAAAAGATTGGAATTTTTTGAATTTATTTTGATTTTTTTCTTGGGCGGGTGCAGATGAGCCTGGGCACCGAAACGCCGCACTCAGGGAGTATATACTACTATGCTCTATCTACGTGCTCTCCGCGTGTGCCTGTTGCGATGGTGGGGGGTGGCCAGCGGCTAGCCGGTGTGTGTATATAGGACCCCGCCGGACCTTGGGGCATCGAGAAGAGCAGACAAGCACCCATCATCATCCAGCTGAAACCATCGCTCGCCGGACACAACATCGATTCTCCTCGCACACGCACATCGATAGATATACGTGATGGAGAATGAGAGGAACAACCAGTCGCCGGCGCTGCGACAAAAGGAAGGTGGAGCTGAGCAGGTCACGCGCCACTCCTTTCACCTCCGCTCGCGAGTCCAGGTCAAACATCCCCTGTGGAGCTTACTGAGGAGCCCGACACGGTGTCGTGGCACCTCAACGCATCCGGGAAGTTTTTTGGCAAGTCCTTATACCATAAACTGTGCCAAGGAACGGTACAGAGAGAGGTGAAAGGACTTTGGCAAGCGCGCGTCCCGCTGAAGATCAAAGTTTTTCTTTGGCAACTGTTTCGAGACCGGCTTCCCACGTCCATCAACATAGCAAAACGGAATGGCCCGGCAACGGGCCCGTGCGCGCTTTGTGGGAGCCCCGAGAACGCAAACCACGTCTTTTTCCTTTGCCCTCTAGCGCGGTTTGCTTGGAGTGCAGTGCGCGAGGCCGCTGGGGTGGCATGGGACACGCGATCCTCCTCCAACCTCGTGGACCTCCTTCATTCGGTTCTGGGTCAGAACAAGCGTGTACTCTGGGCTAGTATCGGGGCGATGTTATGGTCTTTATGGCTCACTCGCAACAAATTTACCATTGAAGGATCGTTCCCGTCGCACCCGACTAATATTATATGCAAATGCTCTATCCTCTTGCAGCAATGGAGTCCGTTGGCGAAGCAGAAGGATGCTGAACTCATGAAGCTTGCTCAAGCCCGCGTGCACTAGGTCTATGTGGCGGCTAGGGAGCCGGCGATGCCTACCTAGAGGAGGGGCATCTATTTTGTTTGCGAGCCTGCACGCTCTAGGTCATGGGCTTCGGCCATGTAATGCGCTCGCTGCCAGGCGTTTGAACCATACCCAGACTCCAGTTTCTAGCTTTGCCATGGCTTTTGGCTTATCCGTCTAATGTCCGACCGCTTGACACTCCGCCTGTTCGTTTGTGGGCTTTATTAATTTAAAGCCGGACGCTCCTAGCGTCTTCGTTCAAAAAAAAGTCCAGGTCAAACACTGATAGCATTCACGCATCGACCAATCCATCACGACACGCAGTATCGCACAGACAAGCTAAGCAAGGGAACTACGCTTTTTCTTGTGAACAATTTTATTTATCCATACATGCACGATAGGCACCACACAAAATATACTATTACCAAGCAAAATTTTTTGCATCTAAACACACTGTTTTATTACTCTAAAATGTTCATAGGGATACAATTCAAGTCTGGAGGGTTTATAAGCCACAAATGACGCCCTAAGTCCAGACCAAAGGTGTGCTTAGCAAGGCTATGCGCCTCAAGATTAGTACCGTGACCTTCGATGATGAAGGTGCATTGCTGAAATTGTTCGGACGTATTTCTTATTTCCTTCACTATGCTTTCATACATACCTCCCGTGCCTAGCTTGATGTCGTTCACCACAACTTTGCAATCTGAAGCAACAAGTACATTTGGCAGCCCAAGATCCAGGGCTAGAGCAAGCGCCTCGCGACAAGCTAACGCCTCGAGAGTCCCCGGGTCCGTGATACCCGGGACTTTGATGGCTGATGAGCCCAAGTATTTGCCATCATGGTCCCTGCATATTGCACTATAGGTTCCTTCCTTCGCAGCTCTTGAAACAGCACCATCGACTCAAATTTTTGCTATACCTTCAGGGGGATGGACCCATCTTGATATGGCGTTGTTGCTGGATGTATTGGCCACTTGCTGCATCTTCTTTGGTCTACACTCTTCAAGCTCACTGATGTACTTCATAATAAAATGATGAGTAGCCAGCGGACATTAGCAAGCAAATGGACGATAGTAGTCGGACCAGGAGAAAATGTTGAGCCACTGAGCAGGGGCATTGGGCCCGGCCCAAGGATATTTATGGTAGCTTACGCTCCGATTGGAAATCCATAAAGGCAGCATTTTGCACTTCTTAGTCCTGAACTCGATTTCACAAAGTTCCTCATGCCTCCTACTCCTACGTACTGAGAACGACAAGAAATCCTGCCCTGGGTACTCAGTTTTAAAATCTCATACAAGAAATTTGAAATAACCAGTCTAGATGATGATCAGCTTCATGTTACACACAGAGTGGTATATTTGGGCTCTATCTTTGTGATGAAGACATATGTGAAAAGACAACGGCGCAGGAGGGGCACCTTTTAAAGACCAAGACGGTACCAGTTTGCCCATAGATCATAAATACTGGCGGATCTTTTTTTTTTTCAATCGCCATGTTTGTGCTGCAAGGGCTATAAATCATGGCTCATTGGTACACCCACATGCTAGATCCATAGATCAACCAAAACAACATTCCACATTTATAGACTTAATTAAAAAGAGTTAGCAGATGAAATCGTTGGCAAAGAAAATTATGTTTGATCATACGGTAAAATTCTGGAATAGGAGAGCGATTAGAATCAGGAATCCGGTGATTGAAATTCGTTGTTGCTAGCTAGACTTGGATTGCATAATTCGAAGACGCATTTTTTGGCAGTGACCGTGCAATGGTGTAGCATCCCCGACTACTTACAAATTGGCAGTAGTTACGCATGACAACATAAATCTTTTTTAGCACACTTGGTGCCCAATAATAAACTAAGTCAGATTAAATCAGTCATACAGGCTCTCCCAGTCTATGCAATGGGCATTTTTTAATTTCCTGCATCTCTTTGTGAAGAGTTATCCCAGATCATTAGGAATTTTTGATGGGGTGATGAGGAGAATAGAAAGAAAACTCATTGGCTAGCGTGGGATAAGATGACGAGACCCAAAGGTGAAGGAGGTATGGGCTTTCGAGATCTAAGATTATTTAATCAAGCACTTCTCGTAAAACAAGCCTGACGATTGTTGGTTTTTCCGGACTCATTATGTGCAAAGGTGATGAAAGCAAAGTACTATCCTCATGGGCACCTGCTGGACACTGTATTCCCTCAAGTGACATCGACTACTTGGCAAGGTATTATGCATGGTCTTGAACTACTGAAAAAAAGGTATCATTTGGAGAGTTGTCGATGGCACGAGTATAAATATCTGGAGGGATAATTGGCTGCCTAGAGATTCGGGTCTTCAAATTTCTGCAAAAAAGAATAGAACCAGACTTAGATGTGTGTCTGAGCTATTCATGAGGGGTCTAAAAGATGGGATGAGAATCTGATCAGGCATTTGTTTTATTCTTATGATGCCGAGGAAATTTTAATGTTACGTATTCCGACTATAGGTGAGGAAGATTTTATTGCTTGGCGCTATGAGAAAAATAGAATGTTCTCGGTTAAAAGTGCGTACAGGCTGGCGCTGAATTTGAAGAACAATAAGAGTGAGACGGGGAGCTCTAGTGATGCTGTGAATGGAGAAAGGAGGCTTTGGAACATTATTTGGAAGGCTCAGGTCCCTCAGAAAATCAGAATTTTTGCTTGGCGTGCTGCTACTAATAGTTTGGCGGTTCAAGTTAACAGGGTTAAACACCATCAAACTACCATTGGCTTATGTTCGATTTGTGGCGTCGAAGATGAATGTGTGTTTCATGCTCTGGTGAGATGTCCCAAGGCGTGGGCGCTCCGTATGGCGGTAAGGGAGGTATGGAACTTACCAGATGATGAGATATTCAATTTTTCGGGGCCGTATTGGCTACTTATTTTATTGGAGCAGTTAACGTCGCCGGTGCGTGAGAAAGTTATATTCATGTTTTGGAGGGCATGGTACCTGAGGAATGACTTGATCTTTGGTAAGGGAAAGGAAACTATCTCTACCTTTGTGAGCTTTATTCAAAACTACTGGGGGTCCTTCTCGTCCTGTCATACCAATAGGAAGATGGAGGTTACCAACAAAGGTAAGGAAAGGGTCGATGGGTTTTATGATACAATTAAAGTGAAAGAAAAAGTTGTGAATTGGCAGCCACCCAACCCGGAGTCCATTAAGATTAATGTTGATGCAAGCTTTGTGGAGGCCATTAGCTCTGCGAGTGTGGGTGTGGTTGCCAGGAATCATTTGGGAGAAGTGATCATTTCTTCATGGGATTATATTGAGGTTTGTAATAGCGTGGATGAAGCGGAACTTAGAGCGACCCTCGCAGGGCTTTACATCGGTATTAGTCTACACAAGTCCATCATCTTAGAAACTGATTGTTCTTTTGAGGCTTCCTTTCTAGGAAACGATTAGTTGGACAGGTCTTCCCTAGCTGATCTGAAGATGGAAGCATTGAGCATTTCCAGGTTGATGACAAATTTCAAGATTTTCAAGATTAACAGAAGGGCCAATAGGGTGGCGCATGAAATTGCTAAATTCAGTTTTGTTAATAGGTCTGATGGTCTGAGTCTTAATAGTGTTCCGCCCTGCGTGGCTGAAGTTGTAATAGACGATTGTATGAACATTTTTAATTAATTAATATATGGGAGGGGTTTTCAAAAAAAATACTCTAAGTCAAACATGATTGACTAAGAGGTTCTCACGCGATTGAAGATGTATAGCTAAATTTCTCCCCTTTTTTAATTGGTTCTGCACAACGGCTATGATTCTTGGTTCTCGGTACCAGTGGCTGATACAAAATCCTCTCACAACGTTGGTTCCTTAATTTGGTAACAAAAAGAATATGATATTATTTTCAATTTGGATTCAGGAATTCATCGTTCAATCGAGTTGAATCAATTTTGACAGAAAATGATTATGGATGGGGACAACGGGTGTGGCAGGAGATGCGCGGGGCAGCTTGAGTGCGGTCCAAGGAAGGATGGCACCGTGATGAAATCATGGAGGAAGTAGTGACGTGTGGGGTTGAGTAGCGTTGTGGTCTCGCTGGTCACCACGTTGGGCTAGCTACGAGAGGGTTGAGGAGCCGCAATCATAATCTGGCACCGCGCAAGAAGAATTAGTGAGGCTGTCATGTAGGGCACGTGGATTAACGTGGAGAGGGTCAGTGTCGTCGTGTGACCTGTCGCCGGCTAGCATTGGGATTTTATTTTCCTCGGGGCACTAGATTTATCCAACCCTGCAAGGTTGCAACCCAAGCTCAAAGGTAGGAGACGTAGGAGAAAGATAGGGGGCTTTCTGCAAAAAAAGGTTCAATGGTTGAACGACATCCCATCAGGCTGTCCATCCATGATCTGATGGTTAGGGCTCGAAGTTTTCAGATTTTCATCTAATTTGAGTTTTCACCCGATACAAAGACTAACTTATGACTGAAAAGATAAAGCTAAATATTGGGAGTGAAAAACTAAGTGTCGTGAGACCATAGTATCCAAGGTGATGTTCCCAACACATCCTAACTTAATGGCAAATCTACGCATTCGTGGCCTGGAGGTCAGGCTTGAGATTCCTCAGCGGTGACCATGCAATGGTGTAAGGGCATCTTCAAGATGGACACATATAAACCTTCCGCAATCGTTCGAATCACGCTGTCCAGACCGCAGAAGCCATGGTCCGCGGAGCTGCCCGGACGCGATTTCTCCTGCAAACCGGAGACAAGCGTGGGGGCGATTTGCGGGAGTCCGGAACGATCCCAAGCGGGTTTTTTGACCGCCCTGGCCCACCTTAAAATCCTCCCCCACCCACGCACGCTCCCTTCCGGCGCCAGCTGCCCGCATTCATGCTGCTGTAGAGTGCGCCGCTCAACATTGAAGACGGCTCAGGGCGGACGCGACCTCTCACTGCCTCGTCCATTGAAGCGGCGCGCCGGCCGAGGGCGCCGCCCGCGACATGTCTCTGGAGTCCGCGCCGATTCAATGTTGGAGACGCGTGATTGGATGGGACGGGACGGATAGCTACCACGCCTGTTCAATGCCGTTGTCCGTCCATCTGCCGCCATTAAGCAGGCTCGCCGACTGAGAACCCACTCCGGCGCCACGTATTGACGCACCTGAACGCCTGGCCTCACCGGAATCCGCTATATAAAGGCGGCCACACCCGGCTAACTCCACACCACAACACCAGTCCCTCCACATCCTCCTCGCTTGCACTGCATCCGCCATGACCATCAGGGGGAAAGTAATGTTGGACAGTCTGTCACAATGTTGGGAAAGCAAAAAATGTTAATCAAGCATTTGATTTTTTTTGAACAAGTATTAGAAAAATGTTAAATGTGTGTAGAAAAAATGTTGACCATGTATTAAAAAAGGTGAATTTTTTTATCATGTAGGTTAAAATGTTAATCAATAATTTGAAAAAAATGTTGAATAAGTATTTTAAAAATGGTGATCAAGCATTTCAAATTTTGTAAATGTGTATAGAAAAACATGTTGACCATGTATTAAAAAATGATGATTTTTTTATCATATACAAAAATAATTAATTAAGCATTTGAAAAAAATGTTCAACAAGTATTTGTAAACGTTGATAAAGCATTTGATAAATGTGGAATGTGTACAGAAAAGCTGTTGACCATGTATTAAAAAATAATGATTTTCTTATAATGTATATAATAAATGTTAATCAAGCATTTAAAAAAATGTTGAACAAGTATTTGCAAAATATTAATCAAGGATTTAGAAAATGTTAAATGTGTATAGAAAAAAGTTTAACCATGTATTAAAAAAATGTTAATATTGCATTTAGAAAAATATTAATCAAGCATTTGAAAAATGTTTAAAATGTGCATAGCAAAAATATTGACCATGTTATTGGCCATGCCTTTGCCCTTTTTTCCTTTTCAGCTCCATCAATATAATAGTCATCCGGCCTACCTATACCTACATATAGGTGAGGAAATCAAGGTAGGGCGAATGCCCAACCTCGCCGCCACCACGTGAAGGCGACTAGGGAGGCGATCCTCTACCTCCGATATACACCGGCCATGGTTGGTCCCCTCTCCCTCAGACTGCTGCTCCGGCGGCAGGAGGGAGGACTCCGTTCCTCCGCTCTGTAGTTAGGGTTTGATTTTGTAGGTCGTGGTGTGACATTGTGGTGGGGTGAGTGGCGCCCGGACGGATAAATATGCCTCAGCTCCACTCACCACATCGATGGTGTCTCGGAGTTGATGGCATTGTGTGTTTGTCGATCCTTCAGATCAGCGGCGTTAGTATTCATGGATGGTGTCGATGAGGCTGCGACAATGACCCCTTCAGGTGTGTCTCTCATTCTGCTCTGTCCGTGTTGCTGTTGCCTTGTCTCCAGCGTCATAGTAGAGCAAAGAAGTTTTATCGTTCGGGAGTACACGCAGACGGTTGTTTACGTAGGTGACAGCTGGAAGAAGGTGCATCCTATGTTGGTTTGGTGGTTGGAGTCTGACAGTTCTGGTTTCCTCCTCCAATGTTGTAGTTGTGCGGGGGCGTGAGTTCTGGAGTTTGATGGCGTGTTCGGGGCACGTTGCCCCGGTCTGATTCTTTCAACGACAAAATGGTTTTGCTTCAGGCAAACTACTTTGGAGGTCCGTAAAGCTGCAGAACAGCGATGGAGCCGCGTCGAGCTCGGGTGAAAGATGATATGTCACCTTTTTCTTGGTGAAGAGGGACAGGCGTTGATTTTTTGCATAGGATTATCTTAATTTTCAGTCATATGTAATGTCTAATGTTGATTTTATTAATGAGACACGTATTATCATGGAAAAAAAACTCGCATTACCGAGAGCTCCGCCCGTGAGTCCAAAGTGTGTCATGGAGCGCGTCAGGCGACCCAAAAACAAAAAGAAATCAAGGTCTATTTCAGATTTTTTTTATCATATACAAAAATAATTAATTAAGCATTTAATAAAATTTCAACAAGTATCTGTACATTGACAAACCATTTGAGAAATGCGAAATGTGTACAGAAAAGCTGTTGACCATGTAATAAAAAATATGATTTTTCTTATAATATATATAATAAATGTTAATCAAGCATTTATAAAAATGTTGAACAAGTATTTGCAAAATGTTAATCAAGCATTTAGAAAATGTTAAATGTGTATAGAAAAAAGGTTGACCATGTGTTAAAAAATGTTAATATTGCATTTGGAAAAATATTAATCAAGCATTTGAAAAATGTTTAAAATGTGCATAGCAAAATTATTGACCATGTGTTAGAAAATGTTGAAATTGTATTAGAAACAAAACAAATGTAGAGTAAAACCAAAAACAAACATAAGAAAACACAAAAGAAAAAATGGAGAAGAAACAATAAAACAAAAATGAAGAAAACCCAGTCAAAAAAAGAAGAAGAAAAAATTACCCATGGAAACCAATGAAAAATGCTTCATTCGCCTCAATTACACAACGTGCCACGTGCAAGACACGGGCGTAGTGGCTAGTAGAGCGAGCCATCTCCAAGGAGGCTAGGTATTGATCCCCACTTCTCCCATTTTCATTTAACTGTGCGCGAAAGTGGGCAGGCCCAATTACTATACACCCTTCAGCGAGAGTTCGTACGGTCTCACTTAATGTGAGAAATAGTCGCATAGGCGAACGAACAAAGGTGTCCATGACCCAAATAAGATGCTGCTCACGGCCCAACAACAGAGAGACCGCCCTGCCTTTGCCCTTTTTTCCTTTTCAGCTCCATCAATATAATAGCCATCCGTCCTACCTATAGCTATATATAGGTGAGGAAATCAAGGTAGGGCGAGCGCCCAACCTCGCCGCCGCCATGTGAAGGCGACTAGCGAGGCGATCCTCTACCTCCGATATACACCGGCCATGGCTGGTCCCCTTTCCCTCTGTCCGCTGCTCCGACGGCAGGAGGGAGGGGGGACCCCGTTCCTCCGCTCTGTAGTTAGGGTTTGATTTTGTAGGTCGTGGTGCGCCGTTGGGGTGGGGGGAGTGGCGCCCGGACGAATAAATATGCCTCAGCTCCACTCCCATATCGGCGGTGTCCTTCATGGCGGCGTCTCAGAGTTGATGGCATCGTGTGTTTGCCGATCCTTCAGATCAGCGGCGTTAGTATTCATGGATGGCGTCGATGAGGCTGCGGCAGTGACCCCTTCATGTGTGTCCCTCCTTCTGCTCTGTCCCCCTAGTTGTTGCGTTGTCTCCGGCGTCATAGTGGAGCAGAGAGGTTTTCTCGTTCGGGAGTACGCGCAGATGGTTGTCTACGCAGGTGACAGCTGGAAGAAGGTGCATCATATGCTGGTTTGGTGGTTGGAGTCTGACAGTCCTGGTTTCCTCCTCCGACATTGTAGTCGTGCGGGGGTGTTAGTTCTGGAGTTTGGTGGCGTGTTCGGGACACGTTGCCCCGGTCTGATTCTTTCAACGATAAAATGGTTTTGCTTCAAGCAAACTACTTTAGAGGTTTGTAAAGCTGCAGATCAGCGATGGAGCCGCGTCGAGCTCGGGTGAAAAGATGATTTGTCCCCTTTTCCTTGGTGGAGAAGGACAGACGTTAATTTTTTGCATAGAATTATCTTATCTTTTCAGTCATAGAATGTCTAATGTCGATTTCTATCTGACTTGTACAGAAACTGAATCTTTATTTTATTAATGAGACACGTATTACGACCTTAAAAAAAAGAGACAGTATTACCAATGGAAAAAAAAACTCACCCTACCGAGAGCTCCGCCCGTGAGTCCAAAGTGTGTCACGGAGCGCGTCAGGCGACGGAAAAACGAAAAGAAATCAAGGTCTATTTCAGACTTTTTTTAATTTATTAATATGATCCGGTCACCTTGCTGGTGTGGATCACGGACCTGCCCGTATGTGGCGCTGCGATAAAAGGAAGGTTGAGCTGACCCGGTCACGTGCCACTCCTTTCAGCTCCGCGCGCGAGACCAGGTCAACACTGATAAGCTAGCCGTCCGATAGATCTGAAAGCAACCATTCACGCATCAACTAATCATTCACGCCGCGCAGTATCGCACGGAAGTTAGGCCAGTCCATTCCCATGTTTACAATTCTTGTGGACAATTATTGATTCATTTTTTTTTTTGCGGGATGCACGGATGGAAAGATAGGCACCACACAAAATATATTGGCTATGCACAAGGCCACAGTAGCAACATTATTTTTACTCTCACATTTTCGGCTTGCGAGCCTAGCAATAACTGAACCCAGTCCACTCTTGTGTATCTACACGCGAACGACATTTTTTTAACCTAGTTTAGAAAAAAGTGCCAGTCGTGCAACCGTCCGTGTTCCGCACATCCTGCCTTCTCCATGTCCGGCAAGCTCAAAGGCTGTGAGCTTCGAAAACTGAAGCTGTGGGAGTGGAAGAATATGACGTGTGATACGACACGGTGCTGCGTCTGTGTCGTGCCTCCCACCCTTCGACTCCTCGGCCCTAAAGGCATTAGCAGTCGGGCCAAGAAAAAGATTGAGCCATTGCGCAGGGACGTTGAGCTCAAGGTTCTTTTGATGGCTTGCATACCAATTGGAAATCCATCACGGCACAAGATTGCACTACTGAGCCATGACCTTGATTTTACAAAGTTCCTCATGCCTCCTACTCCTACATAATGAGAACGAGAAGAAATCGTGTCCTGGGTATTTAATTTTAAAATCCCATACAAGAAATTTGAAATAACCAGTCTAGACGATGATCAGCTCTGTGCTACCCATGAAGTGGTATATTTGGGCCCTATCTTTGTGAAGACATATCGGAGAAGGAGGGGCACCTTTTAAGGACCAAGACGGTACCAGTTTGCACATCAATCATAAATACCCGCAGATCTTTACATTGCAATCGCCGTGTTTGTGCTGCAAGGGCTATAAATCATGGCTCATTGGTACACCCACATGTTAGGTCCATAGATTAACCAAAACAACATACCGCATTCATAAACTTAAAAAAGAGTTAGCAGATGAAATCTTTGGCAAAGAAAATTATGTTTGATCATAATGTAAAATATTGGAATAAGAGAGTGATTAGAATCAAGAATCCGATGATTGAAATTCGCTATTGCTAGCTAGACTTGTGTTGGAAAATTCGTAGACACATTTTTTGCCAGTGACCGTGCAATGGTGTAGCACCCCCGACTACTTACAGATCGGCAGTAGTTACGCATGACAACACAATCTTTTTCAGCACACTTGGTGCCCAATAATACTCTAAGTCAAACATGCTTGACTAAGAGGTTCTCGCGTGATTGAAGATGTATAGCTAAATTTCTCCCCTTTTTTAATTGGTTCGGCACAACAGCTACGATTCTTGGTTCTGGGTACCAATGGCTGATACCAAATCCTCTCACAACGTTGGTTCCTTAATTTTGTATAATAGATGGGATATGATGTTATATTCAATTTGGATTCAGGAATTCATCGTTCAATCAAGTTGAACCAATTTTGACCGAAAATGATTATGAAGGGGACAGAGCGTGTGGTAGGAGATGCGCGGGGCCGCTTGAGTACGGTCTAAGGCAGGATGGCACCGTGATGAAATCAACGAGGAAGTAGTGATGTGTGGGGTTGAGCAGCGTCGTTGTATCGCTGGTCGCCATGTTGGGCTAGCTACAAGCGGGTTGAGGATCCGCAATCATAATCTGACAACACACAAGACGAATTAATGAGTGTATCATCTAGGGCACATGGATTAATGCGGAGAGGGCCAGCCTCATCATGTCTCCTGTCGCCGGCTAGCGTTCCGATTTTATTTTCATCGGGACATTGGATTTACCCAGCCTGCAAGGCTGCAACCCAAGCTCAAGGTAGGGAGCTTTCTGCAAAAAGAATGTTCAGTGGCTGAACACATCCCACCTCATCAAGGCTGTCCATCCATGATCTGATGGTCAAGGCTCGAAGTTTTCAGATTTTCATCGAATTTGAGTTTTCACTCGATACAACGACTAACTTATGCCTGAAAAGGCAAAGCTAAAAATTGGGAGTGAGAAAACAAGTGTCATGAGAAACATCGACCATAGTATCCAAGGTCACGTTCCCCAACACATCCTAACTTCAATGCAAATCTACGCATTCATGGCCTGGAGCTCAGGGTCGAGATCCCTCGCCGGTGACCATCCAATGGTGTAATAACCCAACACATCAGTTTAGATATATAACTTTTCTATTTGGTTTGCACATGGCCTGTTGTGGAGTGGCTAGCAAGAGGCTAGTGGTGGTGGAATGTCTCTCATGTGCTACTCGCTGCTCAGGGCGAGAGTCTTCAGGGCACACAGCATGTCGTTGCTGATCCTTCCTAAGGGATGTTGTTCTCAGGACCGCATACTCCTTTAGTTGGATATATAGGCGGGGGTACGGTGACCCAGATAGTTTGTATGTATGGTTGTGCTACAAAGGTGTCCAACCTCGATCAATATGCAACCTTGACGATCCGGCCAAGCAAGATGATTCCTTGTCACTAGGCTCACACAGTCGACCATAGTGTCATCTTATATCTCTACACCACCTTTCCCTTTCGCGACAAAGAAGGTTCCATTTAGCCAGATAAATTTTTCCTGGTCGCATAACCAAAATTTCAGGCACGGCATGAGCGAATATCAAACAGCCGTGCCGGAAACACCAGCCAGAAAGTGGCGCCGGAGCATGGTTGCTTTGCATCTTATCTCTTGCTAGCTTTCTCCGGCCAGCTAGCCGGCAACGGCGCGGTCGATCCCTTGCACCAACCCGTGCATGGTGTTGGAGCTGCCTCCGGCGACGAACGTCGAACAGCCCTCCGGCGACAAACGCCGAACGGAGGTAGAAGAAGGATGAACAATAGACTTGCATAAACAGTGACGAACGCCGGGGGACGAACCCCATTATCTCGGCAATATACAAGTACACTGAACACAACTCAACTCTACTCAACACCACCGGCCGGTGATGAACGCCGGCACCACCACGCTGGCTGGGCTCCACCTCTACCTCTGCTTTAAGTGGCTACCACTTAAATACACACGCACACACAGCAAGCCATCACGTCCGGCTACCACGCACTCACTAACCCAACTAATTCCTAACTAGATGCACCACGTCCGCCACTAGTGCAGCTCTCCTCAACGGCCACCCAGCCTGGTCATGCGGGCTAACAAACCCATGCATGCATGGAGCTAACAACCTCGCACTAACACACGACGCACGCACGCGCCCGCACGTCCGGCAGACAGACCATGGCGTGCTTACTGCCTAACACATGGCCGGCTAGCTTCTCGGTCACTGTACCTGCCTACCACGTCGATCAGTAGTAGTCTGCTAGTGTCTCTCTCAATCTTCCCAACAAACCTTGGCCATTGATTCGAGCAGCACACTTCCCATTTGTCAAGCTCGTAAAGGCACGTGCTGTTGAGTCACTCCGAATCGAATCCGGCTAATGGTCAATCTGCAACCGCGTGACGTGGTGTGGCAAGGTGGGAGAGAGAACCTTGCGTACTATACTATGTATCTACTATGCTCTATCTATGTGCCCTCCGCCTGCGGCGTGCCTGTTGCGACGGTGGGGGTGGCCAGCAGCTAGCCGGCGGCGTGTATATATAGATAGGACCTTGGGGCGTCGAGAATAGCAGACAAGCACCCATCATCAGTCAGCTGAATCCCGAGGATAGATCAATCGATCGATCGCCGGCCACAGCATCAGTTCTCCAAACGACGACGAGCAGGCTACTACCCGCTCGTCCACAACCTTCCTGACAACCCCGTCGCTGGTCGTCCCTGGCCCCGATAATCTGTGGAATTGAAAGCACCACCGCCTTCGCACCCCTTGGCGCCGCCGGAGACCCAACACCGGCCGCGGATTCAGTGTTGTAAGTACCAAAATGCGGCGCCAAGGCAAGAACCTTATCAGCAGGCTACAAGCGATTCCACATCAGCAAAATTCTGAGCTGGAGGGTAGTAAATGCATGAAAGAGAAGAGAGCGAGCGCTTCCTCAGTCGCCCGGCTGCAGCACGGGACGCGAGAAATAGCAGCCCGCTTGTAGCCCAAAGCCAGCGCTAACCCTGCTGTTCACAGTCTCCTATGTCTCACAATCCAATCAATTGTATTTTACTTTCTCCCCATGCATGCAACCATTGATTACTCTGATCATGCAACAGCTGGCATAGAGCCGGCCTATTACACGAGCCTACTTTTACAAAGGCTACTGTTGACATGGCACATGTATACAGCCGGTAGCCGGCGTTTCTATTAACCATGCTCTCAAGAGCGCTCAACAATCAGTCAATACTAGGAAAAAACCTATACACAGAGGTATAGCAGTAGCGCTTGTTAAAATAGGGCGCTACTGCTACTTTATAGTAGCGTGTTCCTAGAAAGCGCGCTATAGCTACAACTATAGCAGTAGCGCGTGTGCAGGGAATAGCGCTATCACTATAAATCCCACCATGTTGGCGGTAGGCTAAGAATAGTAGTAGCGGTTCCGCATAAAGCGCGCTACCACTATGGTTGTTGTTGCAGCGCATTTCCCGCGTAGAGCGCTACTTCTAAAAAAGAAAAAATGAAAAAAAAAATTAGAAAAATAAATGAAATGAAAGAAGTAGGAAACAGAGAAATGAAAAAAAGAAAATGTAAGGATAAGCAAAAGAAATAACTGCTTTCTATAGCAGTAGTGTGTTTGCTAAAATGCGCTATAGCTAATTTAGCTATAGCGCGTTTCCGAAACAGCGCTGCTGCTAGTTTGACTTAACCACCTCAAAATTTTACTAAGTCCTGCTTCCCCCCTCTCTCCCCCTGTTCCCCTAACTCCTCCGTCGCCGCCGCCCGAGCCCGAGCCTGCCCTCACCGCCGTCGCCCGCCGCACACCCTCGACGCCGCCCCCGACCCCGGATTCGCCGCCGCCCCCGACCCCGACCTCGACGCCGCCTGCCCCTCCCTCGCTGCAGGCACCCGAGGTGAGCACGCCTGCTCCTCCCCTCCCCTACCTCTGCCTAGGGTTCTTCAAATTTTAGTTGCATCAAATTAGTTAGGGTTCATCTATGGGTGGAAACGAATCGGATGCGGATATTGTCGGATACGGATGCGGCTCGGATGTTTTCTTAGATGATGAATAAACACTATTGTAATGCATAATAAAACGAGTAAAATTTGACCACTTATTTCACTTTTAAGTTGGATAATTGGAATATTCGCTACCACTTTCCACCCCTAGGTTCATCAAATTAGATGGTAATTAGGGCAGTAGTTCCTAGTTACTAATTAGTTAGTAAGAACTAGGTACTAATTAGGTACTAGTTTATTTTTATTTATAATAAGTTTATTTTTAGTAAGAACTAGTTGAATTAATAGAACTAGTTGACATGTCACATTTGTTGTTATTTTTTTAGTTAAAGCAATTATTCCCGCATCGACGTCGACGACGCCTATCCCGCATCCTCGTCGTCGTCGACTCGGCGGAGGACACCTGCTTGACCAGATGGGCCATGTCCGGGATTGGGCTCCGCCAGGCTGGTACTGGGAAGCGCTACCTACCGGGGGGCGCAGCTTGGTGAGGAGTCAGCCCGTCGTTGACCCGAACCTTCTTTGGTGGCGGTCGCGTGGGCCAGTGACGGTCCAGAGGCTCGAGGACCCCGCGGAGGTGGTACGTCACCGTGTCAGGGTGGAGAACGCGCACGTCCGTCGCTACTTGTTTGCGTTGGAGCACAGGTTCTCCAATACCTGGCAGGTTCTCCAGGGATCTCACTGGATCTATGATCCCGTGATGAATCCTTCTCTTTGGGTGTCCACCGCACGCGCCGATACCCGTCGTGCGCTAGGGTTTTAGTTGTATTAGTGATGTTATATGTATGATACCATTCGGGATGTATTAGTGATAATATTCGACGATGTACGGACGCATGAGATGATTTACTTTTGCTTACTGAATGCATGCTAATTTGAATACTTATTTATTTTACGATTTGGTTTTGCTTATTGAATGCTCATGTCAATATGAGTCCTATAAGATATTTTGAAATGTATATCTTGTGTTGCTCAAATAGGATATGTGCTTGCCCAAGTGGCCGGTCATGTTTGCAGGGTATACCTCCGGGTGGCCTATGTTTTGCTGGAGTGTTGATTCATTTCCGTTCCGGCAAATTTCAGGCGCTCGATATGTCCTATTTTAGCAAAGGTCATGCCGGATTTTTTCGTGAATCTTGGCATGACTTGTGCCAGAATATGTAGGAAATATCGAGTGCCCCGGATTTGTGTGTTGAGTATCTTGGTAGTTGCCTTCGATCGATTTTCAATTAATGTTTCAACTATGAACATAGGAAATGTCTGACGACGAAAAGGATTTCGGTATTTGCGAATACTGCGAAGACGAGCGCGGCCTGTGCGATAGAATCTTCCTAGATGATGGTAGGCGCTTCAGCATCAAGCTGGACGAGAACTTCGAAGTGGATACAGTAAGTCACAACGACAAGTCTTTTTTCGTAATTAAGCATGACATCTGCTTCATTTGCTTCAACTTATAATTTAAATCTTTTACTATTCTACTAGCATATCCCCTGCCATGCAAGAGTTTTTGTCTTAGATAAGATAGGTTTCAGTCCTATGAAAACTACTATGGAGGTAAAGAGAGTTAACTTGAAGACCGAGCATGGTTATACTTTCCACGCAAAATTATACAACGCAGACACCTACAACTATTTTGAATGCAAAACTTGGCAAGCACTATGCAAGGCTTATGCATTTGAGCCTGATATGTTTATCACCTTTGATATTCGTCCCGAAGATGATATTGGTAATAGAGACATCTGGGTCGATGTGCAGACGCCACCAGTTATACCATTATGTGAGTTTCTCCACCATATTTATGTCTTCGATATTGCTTATTCAAAAATAGTTGGCAACTAATTTCTATTGACAGCTTATTTCTATTCAAGCAAACATGTCCGGCGCTTGGTAGACATGACCGTCCACTGTCCCGGGGCTGAACTAAACTGCGATGAGATAGGTCATTATGTTTCATGGCTTGAGGATCTTCATACTGTCAAGAAAAAATATTTTCCTGGACTTAAAAATCTTAGTACTCAAAACGTGCGACCAATAGTGTTCGTACTGAACTACGGTAACATCTATTTAGGAAAGATGGTAAGATTTTTACTATTTGTCATCACTGCATCTTTTGCATACATTATTTTTTAAGCTAAACTTCATTGCTAAGTATGTTACTATACGATGTTCTTCAACAGGGACTCCCGATGAATGTTGTGCCTCATTGGATCGAGACTAAAGGTCCCATGAGAATTGTTAGCTTACGGCCAAGATATCCTACAATGCACTTTAGTGCATTCAGGATTTCTAATAGTGAGGAATGCTTAATAGTGAAAGACTGGAGCAAAATTGCGAACGATCACAGAGAAGTACTAGGGGGCAGCAATCAGAAGCGCAGCCCACGATTAGGAGACAGGTTCATCTGCATGCTCCAACTTGATGAAGCAGGAGTGCTACACATGTTTTATGTTATTTTACCTGAGAGAGAGCAGCAGGAGTGATTAGCTAGCTAGAAATGAGTTCTGATGATTAAATAGCTAGTGTTGGCAGTAATGACTATGATGATTATTATTAGCTAGTGTTGGTGGTGATTAGATAGCTAACGCAGCTAGTGTTGGTGGTGATTAGCTAGCTAGAATGAGTTTGAAGATGATGATGTGTGCTACACTATGACTATGATGATTAAGTCGCTACTGTTGGTGGTAATGACTATGATGATGATTAAATAGCTTGTGTTGGCGGATTAGATTCAAGTGGAGGCAACATGTGGTACACATCGAAAGTACTACTAGTCCAAACTACATCAAGTTTGGATTAGTAGTATACTTTTGACACACCACATGTTGCCTCCACTTGAACCTAATCCACCTTCATTTGACACACTGCTATGGACATATTGATATAACAACCTCATAATTGGTATTGTGCCAAAATTTGTATAATGGCGTATAAATACACTAAAAATTAAAAAAATAAGAAAAAGAATACTAGTAGCGATGGAGAGTAAACACGCTACTACTAGCTATATTAGCAGTAGCGCGGGAGAGAACAAACGCTGCGGCTATATGTCTTAGCAGCAGCGCGTGTAGCACGCGCTACTGCTAAGGAATAGCTGTAGCGCCTTACTAGTAGCACGGTGTCCTGCGCTACTAGTGGGCATTAAACCCGCGCTACTACTAGAGTTTTTCCTAGTAGTGAGTGGTGGTCGCCACTTGCTCCGCCGCCGCCAACCTATGACCCTTGTTGGCTTTGACCGGCAAATGGGACTGTCGGCCAAGTTGGCAGACGCGGTAAAGTTGAGACAAGACAAGGAGTGAGGCTGACGTACTCGAAGATATGCCCGCAAGGTAATAATATTCTGTCTTTTTTGTTTGTTTTTATTTTGCAATTGCTCAAGAGATTGATGCACGGTGTGATATTGATTGCTAGGTTCTTTCTTTGCCTTTGTAGTGTGCAACTGAATGATGATGCAATGGATTTCATGGTGGTGCCGACAGTGATGGTGCGAATGTATGAGGTCCATGTGAACTATGATGGCTTTTGGTCCACCACGTGTTGGTGGTATTTTAGAATGAGCTTGTTCATTTGGTGCCTTTTTAGTACAAATTATGGTTATGTTTAGGTATTTGATGGATCTGATGAACCTTATTTATGCTTGAAAGAGATTCTCTAGCAAACCCCTTAAAAACGCCAAACCTATAAAATTCTGGCGGGTTTACGGTTCCGAATCAATTTTGTGTCCAGAACAGACACTGTAGAAGTTTGCGAAACCGTAAACATTTTACACGCCACCGAAAACACGAGCCTCAAACCTATATTTATACCTTTTGCGGGCTCTATTCCACCGCAGCTGATTTCGACCTTTAAACCACGGTTCTTTCGGCCCTTATCCGGGGTTTAAGGGTCGCGGTTTTAAGAGGTCTGCTAGAGATGCTCTAAACTCATAGTTGAATTATGATGTGGTGCATTTGAATTTTCTTCGTCTGCTTTGAAATGTCGTGATTTTGTTTCAATGCAAATGTTTGGAAGAATTGGCAAAATACGATGTTTCGAGAGATCAAGTTTGTAAGAAATGTACTAGATGAATAAGCATTGTAAAACTTGTATATAGAGAAACAGAATAATGAACAGGTTGTTAGGAATTGTGGGCTATGCGGTGTACCATCTAATTCCTCTGCCTTTTCCGTGGTGGCGCTCACAATGCATATTGAGGCTAGAGAGTTGGGACCTATTTATAGACTCCACTTCTAGGCGTTTCATTATTTCACCTGTTTCCGGAAAGATCCGTACGACTCCTGGGCAATGTTACCAACCATGATAAAACATGCCAGTTTTCTGAGCCTAAATATACTTGTCCCTAGCACACATGTGTGAGTCATGTGCCATGATTAGATTGTATGTGTGAGATCAACTTCCAATTTTAATCATGTGGATCAACAGCCTGCAGATCCGATCCTGCAAAACAAACCCAGCTTTTCCACCCTGTGATGTCCCGGGAAAAACATGTACGTACATATAGAATTCCAGTAGAGTCGATCCCTAATAATTCATCTATTGTATTCCATCACAGTCGTCCTCGGCACCTCGAGTATTACTTCCTCGAGTGCAATTCCGCATCAGTTATTCCCCGTCACAAACATTAATAATATGAATAATTCCATGTTGATTTCAATAAATAATAATCATGTTGAATAAATATTGAAAGCCTCATAAATATCAAACATCTCCCACTTGGCTGAAACATATGAATCAATAAATGAAGTTCCATGTGTAAACATGTTTTGAAAAGAATTCCTGACTATATATAGTCAGTGAACCTGCACCATATTAGTATTATTATCAAATAAATGAAACATACGTACCTAAGTTTGATCATTCCACACCTCGTGTATACAATGGTAACTTCCTCAGTGTGTTTACTTTTAACCATAAATTCTGAAATAACTGACAGGTTGTGATGCACATTCCATGATCATATATGATGCGCGAGATTCCCTTAGCGACACATATTTCCTTCTACCGCTTGAATGCGACAATAAATTCTGGTAGCTAAGTTTGATAGTATAACAAAAATGAATACAAATTCCAATACCATTTAGTATCCCTTTTTCCTTAGGAGTTCAAACATAATTTCTCACTGAGTATGATTCCCCTTATAAGGTATTTTAACAGGTTTGCAATTTTCCATAGGAAAATGTATCACTACACTTCATATGTATTTCCACTCCTAAAAATTGGAAGTCTCAAACATGCCTTTAATTTGAGAATTATAAGATAACGAAGCTTTCACTTCCACCAATGTAACATTATCATTGCAAACGAAAATAATAATATCATTAATAACATATACAATAGTCATGCAAAATAGTTTACACTTATGTTTGTAGATGATCACCACGCTTCATTTAGAAAACTATATGACCTGCTATTCCATTGATGTGAAGCTTGTTATGACCATACATTAATATATTGGATTAGAAAACAAAGTCTTTATTCCCTCTTTCCCTAAATTCCGGAGGAAGAGTTTCCACAAAAATATACATATTCCGGAACAATGGGCTTGCGGTTGTTTGGTGAGATAATAAATTCCCAAATTTATTATTCCTCTTTGAGTTCATTCCTTCCTGCATTTCTTCCACCCATAGCTTGCGTTCATGAAATATTTAAACCTTCCTATTAAGAGACTTCAGTTATTCCTCTAAAAAAATAGAGTGACTTCCCCCAAGTTAATTCCTCCCACTTATCCTAAGCATGCTAGTGTCAGGAGTTTCACTTGTAATTTCCTTTGGGGTCAAGAATATATTCTCGTATGATTGCCAATAATTCCACCATTATCCATCAAAATATTGTGCTCCCACTTTCCATCATTTTTTCTTTTCCAGATCAAAAACATACCCTTGATCCATTGGAATAATAATTAATAAATTCCTGGTGTGTGCTTTGTAGTAGTTGAGAATTCCTTGCCATAATAGAATACTTCTTTCCAGTCTACAAACCATATGGAGTGACTGTGCTAGATGAAAAATGATGCGAACACAATATGTAATGCTTCCTCCAAAGAAAAAGAAGGGAGTATCAAGGATATTCAGTTCCTCCATTCAATTGTGAAGTATACGGGAGTATATATTACAACGGTGAATGAAGGTCCGTGCTCTTTACATCTTCAACTGATATATATACCTCTAGTGGGAGTGTCAAAAAATACCAAATGTACCAAAAGAGAAGGTCTGAAACCTTTTTATTTCCTACCACCTTAAGAAAAGGTGTGCAAGTCAAAATACTCATTATAGATGCTTCCCAAGTACCACAATCCTCCCACTAAAGATTAGAATTCCAGAACCAGTAAGCCCCACTCAATTCTATTCCATGGTATCTGACCAAGTTGTCCATGACAAAAAAATAATAAGTTCCAAGCATGTGTTCCCATTATCAGCATTCCTCTCCGCGAGTTATCTTCCCCAATTAAAAATTTGGGTTGCTAACTTCCAATGGACTGTCAAAAAAGAATAACCATTGTGTGAGGTTCCATAATGCCCTAATTTTATCATTGAGCGATATTTCCACTCTTTTCCAAATATTATTTCATAAACAATGGGTTTTCAAGATAGAACCATAAATCAAGTTCCTTCACATTGAAGTTGCATATAGAGTGTCCTATAACAATAACACATTTCCTCCACCAAGGAGTTTCATGGCAAAATTCCCAGTTGCAAAGTGTATAAGATTTAGCAGCAATGACAAAAAACACAAGATATATAATTTCCTTTGGTAGCGTTAGCTTGCCAATAAAATTGCTATTGTATTCCAGCAATATAAGACATAACCACAATCCAACTAGTTGAAAAAGTACTGACATATACATGTTTAATGCAACCAATGATATGGCGGTCCATAAAAGATCTTATGTGAGTATCGATACTCACCCAAAAGAAGAAAGAATGCAAAGGCATCGGGTTATAGATATAACTGGATAACTTCAAAGCTTGAATACAAAGGAATTACGATTTTCAAATCAGAAGATCTGAAGCAGAGGCTCTGATCATAAGATAATTGAGTTGAATCGATACAGATCGACAATCAAACAAGGGTTGATTTGACAAGAACAAGCTCATGTTTGGAGTGACGTCTGAGCCGGAAGGATGAATGCTAGGATCTGATTGAGGATTACGAGCATTCGCGACATATTGGATCAAGGGACTCGAAACGATAGTGACAGAGGATGTCAACGAAGATTACTAGAATTATGGAATTAACCATAATGCAAGCAAACAAGAATTTCAACAACAATAGGATGCTGAGGATTTTTGAAAGATCGAATAGTATTCCAAAGACTTTTGTGAAACATATGAACAACTGGGGAAAAACAAATCATCGATATGTGTGAGGATTAATTTGTCGGTGTATTCAGGCGACAAGGAACCGCAAGGCAGTAGGCACAAAAGGATTCTCGGAACAACGACAAGTATTTCGGGGTATCTTGTAATAACAAGAGCAATTGGGGATGAAGGTATGAGCGACAAGGATATGCAGTTAGTCATAGGGGCTTATCGGTGGTAGGGAATTGCAAACGCGATGAGCACAAGTTATCGGGATAACATCGGAGCGTATCTTCGGAATCTTCTGGTGCAGCAGGCGATCATCTGTAATAAGGGGCTCTCCGGGAGGAAATAGTTACGAGATCATAATGTTAGAATTCGCAAAATCATTTAACCGAATGGAAGAGAGATCAGAATCCCAGAGTATAGACGAGGAATAAAAGATCCTAATACCACCCAATTGGTGACGTGGGCCCGTAATTCACACAGCCAAGTTAGTAAAACGATTTTCGGTTTCTAGACTCAACTTCGGCCAAGGAGTTGGAAAGGGGGCTACCTACAGGCAGTCGGCTCTGATACCAACTTATGACACCCTCGATTCAATCGTACACTAATCATACATGCAAATGTGTACGATCAAGATCAAGGACTCACGGGAAGATATCACAACACAACTCTAGACACAAAATAAAATAATACAAGCTTTATATTACAAGCCATGGGCCTCGAGGGCTCGAATACATAAGCTCGAAAACACAAGAGTAAGCGGAAGCAACAATATCTGAGTACAGACATAAGTTAGACAAGTTTGCCTTAAGAAGGCTAGCACAAAACATCTACGATCGAAAAGGCAAGGCCTCCTGCCTGGGAGCCTCCTAACTACTCCAGGTCGTCAGCGGTCTTCGCTTAGTAGTAGGCATTAACGGTGGCATCTGGCTCCTGGGCTCCGACATCTGGTTGCATCAACCGAAAAGAAGAAGAAAGGGGGAAAGGGGGGAGCAAAGCAACCGTGAGTACTCATCCAAAGTACTCGCAAGCAAGGATCTACACTACATATGCAACATTATCAAAGGATGGCTGTATATGTTGACTGGGCTGCAGAAATGCCAGAATAGAGAGAAGGCCTAGTCCTATCGAAGACTAGCATCTTCTGGAAACCACCATCTTGCAGCAACAGAAGGGAGTAGAGTAGCATAAAGTAAAGTAGTAGTAGTGTTATCAACCTCGGCCAGAGATCCTTTCTCGACTCCCTGCGAGAAAGCAATCCCAGAGCCATACTATCCAGTTCTCATCTCATATCCAAGTCCCATCTCAAGTATCCAGTTCTAGTTGTATCGATCGGGATACAACTCCAAGTGTCCGTTACCGTAGCACAGGCTATCGATAGATGTTTTCTTCCCTGCAGGGGTGCACCAACTTACCCACCACGCTCGATTAACTCCGGCCGGACACACTTTCCCGGGCCATGCCCGGCCTTGGCCAAAGAATACGCCGCAAGCCGACCTAGGCTTAATAGAGAGGTCAGCACGCCGGACTAAACCTATGCCCCCAGGGGTCATGGGCCATCTCCCCGGGAACTCCTGCACGTTGCGAGGGGGCCGGTGAGCAGACCTAGCTACCTCCATCAACAAGGCAAGTGCTTACGCAGGCCAACCCGGCGCGCGCCGCTCAGTCGCTGACGTCTATTAAGCTTCGGCTGATGCATACGACGCAGAACGCCCATACTATGCCCACGTGATGGTTAGTGCTATCAGGCCAGAGGCCCCTCGAATCAAATATCCAAATTGTAGTGGATTAGGAACGCGCGGTAACAAGCAGAGACTCACGAAAGATGTGACCCCATTGCCCCGTCTCGAGGACTTGCGGCATGGGCTAAGAATGCCCGGCCACGCCTCGTAATTATCTCGCGGGCACCCTCCGGGTCAACCCGACTCCTCATCACTCGCAAATATGCTCGCGCGGGTACCCCTCAGGGCCGACCCGTCTTTAGTAACAGGGTTCAGTGTAAAGTCATAGTAACCATAGTAACCGTGTGTCCAAACATCAAGGCGAAAACCCGAGGAATCACCCCCGGTGAATTCTACTCGATGTAATAATCAAGGTGAACGTAAGAGGAACCACCCCCAAGGTTCACACTTGAGGGGTTGCACGACAGAGTCGTATCGGAAGTTGTGAAGGCGGAATCACCCCCGATGACCACGACCGAATAGCTACACTACAGGGTTAACATAAGAAGTGCTGCAGAGGTCTCACCCTCGGCACTCGAGAGTAACCCAGTAGTGTCGAGCAACTAAGGGGAAAGTGATGTGCGGTGCCGGGGCCTGGTCTTCGATCCCGTTGATCGGGTCTTCAATGATGAAGCAGGGGCAACAAGGACAAGGTGGGGGTCACTGATGGATCACTAACCAACCTATACTAAGCAGTTTAGGATAAGCAGGTAGGTAACAATGATCAGGTTACAAAAGCAGGCTATGCATCAGAATAGGAGCAAACAATAACAGTAGCAAAATCTAATGCAAGCATGAGAGAATGGAATGGGCGATATCGGGATGATCAAAGGGGGGCTTGCCTGGTTGCTCTGGCAAGGAGGGGTCGTCGTCGACGTAGTCGATCACAGGGGCAGCATCGGTCTCGGGGTCTACCGGAGAGAAGAGGGGGAATAAACAATAAATATAAAGCAGACAAAGCATCAAAAAGCATAACATGGCAATATGTTGTGCCGGGTGTGACCTAACATAAGGCTACACTGTATAGGTGAAGGGGGAATTCAACCGGGAATGTTTTCCTGGTTCCGGACCTGTGTCAGACAGATGACCGGAGGGGGAATGTTCCATGTTGAGATAGTTAGAGGCATCTGACAGGTAAATGAATCGCATATTCGGATTCGTCTCGTCATTCTGAGCAACTTTCATGTAGAAAACATTTTCATCCGAGTTACGGTTTATTTTCTATGAATTTTCAAGGATTAAACCATTTTCTGGAATTAAATAAATTAACAGAAGGGTTTATTGCGTCAGCATGACATCACAGTGACATCAGCAGTCAGCAGCAAGGCGGACCAGGTCAAACCTGGCGTATGGGTCCAGTGGGACCCACATGTCAGCCTCTGTTAGTCTAACAGTGTATTAAACTAACTAATCTAGGTTAATTAGCTACTGGACCCCACCTGTCATAGACTAATTAGCTAAACTAATCAGTTTTAATTATTAAAACATTTTAGTTAGAGGAATAAGCGGTGGGGCCCGCACGTCAGTGGCTGGGGGCTGCCCAGTCAGCACATTGACTGGGTCAGCGGGGCCACTGGGCCACTAGTCAGCGACCCAGAGGGTGGCCCCAGGGTGGCCACGTCAGCATGCCGGCGGTGACGCTCCGGCGAGCCGTCTTGCGGCGGCGGGCTTGGACCTCGCCGGAAACGCACCACAAAGGGCCGTTTCAAGCGCGGTCGGGCTCGTTCGGACGCGGGAGGAGCGGCGCATCCAACTGCGGCCTTAGCTCGGGCTGGGGCGGGCTGCAACGACGACGGCGTCGAGCGGGCGGGAAGGCCGGAACGGGCGTTGGTGGGGATCGGGCTACGGGGCTTGGTAAGAGCAGCGGACGTGCGCGTTGGGCCCCTGGGAACCCCAGGAGCACGATGCGGCGCACGGCCGCATGTGACGGCGACCATGACCACGGCGCCTGTTGGGGAACGTAGTAATTTGAAAAAATTCCTACGCACACGCAAGATCATGGTGATGCATAGGAACGAGAGGGGAGAGTGTGTCCACATACCCTCGTAGACCGAAAGCGGAAGCGTTAGCACAACCGGTTGATGTAGTCGTACGTCTTCACGATCCGACTGATCAAGTACCAAACGCACGGCACCTCCGAGTTCTTCACACGTTCAACTCGATGAAGTCCCTCGAACTCCGATCCAGCCGAGCTTTGAGGGAGAGTTTCGTCAGCACGACGGCGTGGTGACGATGATGATGTTCTACCGACACAGGGCTTCGCCTAAGCACCGCTACGATATAATCGAGGTGGATTATGGTGGAGGGGGGCACCGCACACGGCTAAGATTTCAACAGATCAATTGTTGTGTCTAGAGGTGCCCCCTGCCCCCTATATAAAGGAGGGAGGGAGAGGCCGGCCATAGAGGGGGCGCGCCAGGTGTGGGGAGTCCTACTAGGACTCCCAAGTCCTAGTAGGATTCCCCTTTCCTTTCCGGAGTAGGAGAGAAGGAAAGTGGGGGAGAGGGAGAAGGAAAAGGGGGCTGCACCCCTTGTCCAATTCGGACCAGAGGGGGGGCGCGCGCTGGCCTCTCTCCTCTATTCCCGTATGGCCCAATAAGGCCCAATACTTCTCCCGGTGAATTCCCGTAACTCCCCGGTACTCCGAAAATACCCGAATCACTCGGAACCTTTCCGATGTCCGAATATAGTCGTCCAATATATCGATCTTTACGTCTCGACCATTTCGAGACTCCTCGTCATGTCCCCGATCTCATCCGGGACTCCGAACTACCTTCGGTACATCAAAACACATAAACTCATAATATAACCGTCATCGAACTTTAAGCGTGCGGATCCTATGGGTTCGAGAACAATGTAGACATGACCGAGACACGTCTCCGGTCAATAACCAATAGCGGAACCTGGATGCTCATATTGGCTTCCACATATGCTACGAAGATCTTTATCGGTCAAACCGCATAACAACATACGTTCTTCCCTTTGTCATCGGTATGTTACTTGCCCGAGATTCGATCGTCGGTATCTCAATACCTAGTTCAATCTCGTTACCGGTAAGTCTCTTTACTCGTTCCGTAATACATCATCCCGCAACTAACTCATTAGTTACAATGCTTGCAAGGCTTATAGTGATGTGCATTACTGAGTGGGCCCAGAGATACCTCTCCGACAATCGGAGTGACAAATCCTAATCTCGAAATACGCCAACCCAACAAGTATCTTTAGAGACACCTGTAGAGCACCTTTATAATCACCCAGTTATGTTGTGACGTTTGGTAGGACATAAAATGTTCCTCCGGTAAACGGGAGTTGCATAATCTCATAGTCATAGGAACATGTATAAGTCATGAAGAAAGCAATAGCAACATACTAAACGATCAAGTGCTAAGCTAACGGAATGGGTCAAGTCAATCACATCATTATCCCAATGATGTGATCCCGTTAATCAAATGACAACTCATGTCCATGGTTAGGAAACATAACCATCTTTAATTAACGAGCTAGTCAAGTAGAGGCATACTAGTGACACTCTGTTTGTCTATGTATTCACACATGTATTATGTTTCCGGTTAATACAATTCTAGCATGAATAATAAACATTTATCATGATATAAGGAAATAAATAATAATAACTTTATTATTGCCTCTAGGGCATATTTCCTTCAGTCTCCCACTTGCACTAGAGTCAATAATCTAGTTCAGATCACCATGTGATTTAATCCCAATAGTTCACATCACCATGTGATTAACACCCATAGTTCACATCGTCAGGTGACCAACACCCAAAGGGTTTGCTAGAGTCAATAATCTAGTTCACATCGCTATGTGATTAACATCCAAAGAGTACTAAGGTGTGATCATGTTTTGCTTGTGAGAGAAGTTTAGTCAACGGGTCTGCCACATTCAGATCCGTATGTATTTTGCAAATTTCTATGTCAACAATGCTCTGCATGGAGCTACACTAGCTAATTGCTCCCACTTTCAATATGTATCCAGATTGAGACTTAGAGTCATCTGGATCAGTGTCAAAATTTGCATCGACGTAACCTTTTACGACAAACCTTTTTGTCATCTCCAAAATCGAGAAACATATCCTTATTCCACTAAGGATAATTTTGACCGCTGTCCAGTGATCTAGTCCTAGATCACTATTGTACTCCCTTGCCAAAATCAGTGTAGGGTATACAATAGATGTGGTACACAGCATGTCATACTTTATAGAACCTATGGCCAAGGCATAGGGAATGACTTTCATTCTCTTTCTATCTTCTGCCGTGGTCGGGCTTTGAGTCTTACTCAATTTCACACCTTGTAACACAGGCAAGAACTCTTTCTTTGACTGTTCCATTTTGAACTACTTCAAAATCTTGTCAAGGTATGTACTCATTGAAAAACTTATCAAGCGTCTTGATCTATCTCTATAGATCTTGATGCTCAATATGTAAGCAGCTTCACCGAGGTCTTTCTTTGAAAAACTCCTTTCAAACACTCCTTTATGCTTTGCAGAATAATTCTACATTATTTCCGATCAACAATATGTCATTCACATATACTTATCAGAAATGCTGTAGTGCTCCCACTCACTTTTCTTGTAAATACAGGCTTCACCGCAAGTCTGTATAAAACTATATCCTTTGATCAACTTATCAAAGCGTATATTCCAACTCCGAGATGCTTGCACCAGTCCATAGATGGATCGCTGGAGCTTGCATATTTTGTTAGCACCTTTAGGATTGACAAAACCTTCTGGTTGCATCATATACAACTCTTCTTTAATAAATCCATTAAGGAATGCAGTTTTGTTTATCCATTTGCCAGATTTCATAAAATGCGGCAATTGCTAACATGATTCGGACAGACTTAAGCGTAGATACGAGTGAGAAACTTTCATCGTAGTCAACACCTTGAATTTGTCGAAAACCTTTTGCGACAATTCTAGCTTTGTAGATAGTAACACTACTATCAGTGTCCATCTTCCTCTTGAAGATCCATTTAATCTCAATTGGTCGCCGATCATTGGGCAAGTCAATCAAAGTCCATACTTTGTTCTCATACATGGATCTCATCTCAGATTTCATGGCCTCAAGCCATTTCGCGGAATCTGGGCTCATGATCGCTTCCTCATAGTTTGTAGGTTCGTCATGGTCAAGTAACATGACCTCCAGAACAGGATTACCGTACCACTCTGGTGCGGATCTTACTCTGGTTGACCTACGAGGTTTGGTATTAACTTGATCTGAAGTTTCATGATCATTATCATTAGCTTCGTCACTAATTGGTGTAGGTGTCACAGGAACCGGTTTCTGTGATGAACTACTTTCCAATAAGGGAGCAGGTACAGTTACCTCATCAAGTTCTACTTTCCTCCCACTCACTTCTTTCGAGAGAAACTCCTTCTCTAGAAAGGATCCATTCTTAGCAACGAATTTGCCTTCGGATCTGTGATAGAAGATATACCCAATAGTCTCCTTTGGGTATCCTATGAAGACGCATTTCTCCGATTTGGGTTCAAGCTTATCATGTTGAAACTTTTTCACATAAGCGTCGCAACCCCAAACTTTAAGAAACGACAACTTTGGTTTCTTGCCAAACCACAGTTCATAAGGTGTCACCTCAACGGATTTAGATGGTGCCATTTTTAACGTGAATGCAGCTGTCTCTAATGCATAACCCCAAAACGATCGTGGTAGATTGGTAAGAAACATCATAGATCGCACCATATCTAATAAAGTACGGTTATGACGTCCGGACACACCATTACGCTGTGGTGTTCCAGGTGGCGTGAGTTGCGAAACTATTCCGCATTGTTTCAAATGAAGACCAAACTCGTAACTCAAATATTCTCCTCCACGATCAGATCGTAGAAACTTTATTTTCTTGTTACGATGATTTTCCACTTCACTCTGAAATTATATGAACTTTTCAAATGTTTCAGACTTTATGTTTCATCAAGTAGATATACCCATATCTGCTCAAATCATCTGTGAAGGTCAGAAAATAACGATACCTGCCGCGAGCCTCAATATTCATCGGACCACATACATCAGTATGTATGATTTCCAACAAATCTGTTGCTCGCTCCATTGTTCCAGAGAACGGCGTTTTAGTCATCTTGCCCAAGAGGCATGGTTCGCAAGCATCAAGTGATTCCAAAAGCCCATCAGCATGGAGTTTCTTCATGCGCTTTACACCAATATGACCTAAACGGCAGTGCCACAAATAAGTTGCACTATCATTATTAACTTTGCATCTTTTGGCTTCAATATTATGAATATGTGTATCACTACGATCGAGATACAACGAACCATTTTCATTGGGTGTGTAACCATATAAGGTTTTATTCATGTAAACAGAACAACAATTATTCTCTAACTTAAATGAATGACCTTATTACAATAAACATGATCAAATCATATTCATGCTCAACGCAAATGCCAAATAACACTTATTTAGGTTCAACACTAATCCCGAAAGTATAGGGAGTGTGCGATGATGATCATATCAATCTTGGAACCACTTCCAATACACATCGTCACTTCATCCTTAACTAGTTTCTGTTCATTATGCAACTCCCGTTTCGAGTTACTACTCTTTAGCAACTGAACCAGTATCAAGTACCGAGGGGTTGCTATAAACACTAGTAAAGTACACATCAATAACATGTATATCAATTATACTTTTGTTCACTTTGCCATCCTTCTTATCCGCCAATTATTTGGGGTAGTTCCGCTTCCAGTGACCAGTCCTTTTTGCAGTAGAAGCACTTAGTATCAGGCTTAGGTCCAAACTTGGGCTTCTTCACTTGAGCAGCAACTTGCTTGCCGTTCTTCTTGAAGTTACCCTTCTTTCCCTTTGCCCTTTTCTTGAAACTAGTGATCTTGTTAACCATCAACACTTGATGCTCTTTTCTTGATTTCTACCTTCACCGATCTCAGCATCGCAAAGAGCACAGGAATTACTTTCGTCATCCCTTGCATATTATAGTTCATCACGAAGTTCTATTAACTTGGTGATAGTGACTAGAGAAATTTGTCAATTACTATCTTATCTGGAAGATTAACTCCCACTTGATTCAAGTAATTGTAGTACTCAGACAATCTGAGCACATGGTCACTGGTTGAGCTATTCTCCTCCATCTTATTGGCAAAGTACTGTCAGAGGTCTCACACCTCTCGACATGGGCACGAGTATGAAATACCAATTTCAACTCTTGGAATCTTATATGCTCCGTGGCGTTCAAAACATTTTTGAAGTCCTGGTTCTAAGCCGTAAAGCATGGTGCACTAAACTATCAAGTAGTCATCATACCGAGCTTTTGTTAAAACCTTCATAACATCTGCATCTGCTCCTGCAATAGTTCTGTCACCTAGCGGTGCATCAAGGACATAATACTTCTGTGCAGCAATGAGGTTAATCCTCAGATCACGGACCAAGTCCGCATCATTGCTACTAACATCTTTCAACTTAGATTTCTCTAGGAACATATCAAAATAAAACAGGGGAGCTAAACGCGAGCTATTGATCTACAACATAGATATGCTAATACTACCAGGACTAAGTTCATGATAAATTTAAGTTCAATTAATCATATTACTTAAGAACTCCCACTTAGATAGACATCTCTCTAATCATCTAAGTGATCACGTGATCCAAATCAACTAAACCATGTCCGATCATCACGTGAGATGGAGTAGTTTCAATGGTGAACATCATTTATGTTGATCATATCTACTATATGATTCACGCTCGACCTTTCGGTCTCAGTGTTCTGAGGCCATATCTGTTATAAGCTAGGCTCCTCAAGTTTAACCTGAGTATTCCGCGTGTGCAACTATTTTGCACCCGTTGTATTTGAACGTAGAGCCTATCACACCCGATCATCACGTGGTGTCTCAGCACAAAGAACTTTTGCAACGGTGCATACTCAGGGAGAACACTTATACCTTGAAATTTAGTGAGAGATCATCTTATAAAGCTACCGCCGAACTAAGCAAAGTAAGATGTATAAAAGATAAACATCACATGCAATCATAATAAGTGATATGATATGGCCATCATCATCTTGTGGTTGTGATCTCCATCTCTGAAGCACCGTCATGATCACCATCGTCACCGGCGCGACACCTTGATCTCCATCGTAGCATCGTTGTCGTCTCGCCAACTATTGCTTCTACGACTATCGCTACCGCTTACTGATAAAGTCATGCAATTACAGGGCGATTTCATTGCATACAATAAAGCGACAACCATATGGCTCCTGCCAGTTGCCGATAACTCGGTTACAAAACATGATCATCTCATACAATAAAAATATAGCATCATGCCTTGACCATATCACATCATAACATGCCCTGCAAAAACAAGTTAGACGTTCTCTACTTTGTTGTTGCAAGTTTTACGTGGCTGCTACGGGCTGAGCAAGAACCGTTCTTACCTACGCATCAAAACCACAACGATAGTTCATCAAGTTAGTGCTGTTTTAACCTTCTCAAGGACCGGGCGTAGCCACACTCGGTTCAACTAAAGTTGGAGAAACTGACACCCGCCAGCCATCTGTGTGCAAAGCACGTCGGTAGAACCAGTCTCGCGTAAGCGTACGCGTAATGTCGGTCCGGGCCGCTTCATCCAACAATACCGCCGAACCAAAGTATGACATGCTTGTAAGCAGTATGACTTGTATCGCCCACAACTCACTTGTGTTCTACTCGTGCATATAATATCTACGCATAAAACCAGGCTCTGATGCCACTGTTGTGGAACGTAGTAATTTCAAAAATTTCCTACGCACACGCAAGATCATGGTGATGCATAGCAACTAGAGGGGAGAGTGTGTCCACGTACCCTCGTAGACCGAAAGCGGAAGCGTTAGCACAACGCGGTTGATGTAGTCGTACGTCTTCACGATCCGACCGATCAAGTACCGAACGCACGGCACCTCCGAGTTCTGCACACGTTCAACTTGATGACGTCCCTCAAACTCTGATCCAGCCGAGGTTTGAGGCAGAGTTCCGTCAGCACGACGGCGTGTTGACGATGATGATGTTCTACCGCCGCAGGGCTTTGCCTAAGCACCGCTATGATATAATCGAGGTGGATTATGGAGGAGGGGGGCACCGCACACGACTAAGAGATCAACAGATCAATTGTTGTGTCTAGAGGTGCCCCCGTGCCCCCGTATATAAAGAAGGGAGGGAGAGGCCGGCCCTAGAGGGGGCGCGCCAAGTGTGGGCAGTCCTACTAGGACTCCCAAGTCCTAGTAGGATTCCCCTTTCCTTTCCGGAGTAGGAGAGAAGGAAAGAGGGGGAGAGGGAGAAGGAAAAGGGGGCTGCACCCCTTGTCCAATTCGGACCAGAGGGGGGGGGGGGCGCTGGCCTCTCTCCTCTATTCCCGTATGGCCCAATAAGGCCCAATACTTCTCCCGGTGAATTCCCGTAACTCCCCGGTACTCCGAAAATACCCGAATCACTCGGAACCTTTCCGATGTCCGAATATAGTCGTCCAATATATCGATCTTTACGTCTCGACCATTTCGAGACTCCTCGTCATGTCCCCGATCTCATCCGGGACTCCGAACTACCTTCGGTACATCAAAACACATAAACTCATAATATAACCGTCATCGAACTTTAAGCGTGCGGACCCTACGGGTTCGAGAACAATGTAGACATGACCGAGACACGTCTCCGGTCAATAACCAATAGCGGAACCTGGATGCTCATATTGGCTTCCACATATGCTACGAAGATCTTTATCGGTCAAACCGCATAACAACATACGTTCTTCCCTTTGTCATCGGTATGTTACTTACCCGAGATTCGATCGTCGGTATCTCAATACCTAGTTCAATCTCGTTACCGGTAAGTCTCTTTACTCGTTCCGTAATACATCATCCCGCAACTAACTCATTAGTTACAATGCTTGCAAGGCTTATAGTGATGTGCATTACTGAGTGGGCCCAGAGATACCTCTCCAACAATCGGAGTGACAAATCCTAATCTCGAAATACGCCAACCCAACAAGTATCTTTAGAGACACCTGTAGAGCACCTTTATAATCACCCAGTTATGTTGTGACGTTTGGTAGCACACAAAATGTTCCTCCGGTAAACGGGAGTTGCATAATCTCATAGTCATAGGAACATGTATAAGTCATGAAGAAAGCAATAGCAACATACTAAACGATCAAGTGCTAAGCTAACGGAATGGGTCAAGTCAATCACATCATTATCCCAATGATGTGATCCCGTTAATCAAATGACAACTCATGTCCATGGTTAGGAAACATAACCATCTTTAATTAACGAGCTAGTCAAGTAGAGGCATACTAGTGACACTCTGTTTGTCTATGTATTCACACATGTATTATGTTTCCGGTTAATACAATTCTAGCATGAATAATAAACATTTATCATGATATAAGGAAATAAATAATAATAACTTTATTATTGCCTCTAGGGCAACGCGCTCGGGCGACGGCGGGCGAGCTAGCTAGGAGGCGCGCGAGAGCGAAAGGACAGGGGGGAGGGGGAGCAGCTCACGGCAAGGCTGTAGGGGGACGGCAGCGTGCTCGGGGAGGTCTCGGTGCAGTGAATCGAGGCGGCGGAGGTCGGCGATCGAGAGATGGGGAAGACGGCGTCGACGGTGATCCCGAGCCTCCGAGCGCGAACAGTGGCGTGTAGATGACGCGGAGGACGACGGCGGTCCACCTGGGCACGGGCAGACGCGAGGAGGGCACGGCGGCTGCGTGGGCGAGCTCGTTCATGGCGGCGCAGCTCGGGTGCGGTCTATGGGGAGGAGAACGAGAGAGAGGGGAAAACTGAGGGGCGTCTAGGGTTAGGGTTCGGTCGGGGGCGTCGTCGGGGACTTGAGGTCGCCGCGGAGCTGCCGGATGGTCGACCCGTGGCCGATCCAAGCTGTGGACGACGCACGGGTGTCCACCGTGCTCCTGTGAACAGGAGGTAGGTGATGACCCGGCTAGCGGGCTGGGCCAGCCACTTTGTTGGCAGGCCTAAGTGCACAGAGCACTTTGCCCCTTTTCTATTCCTCCTTTTCCATTTCCTTTTCTGTTTTTGCTTTTATTTTTAACAGAGAGAGAAAGGGAATTATTTGGTCAACTGTTTCACTTAGGAAAAATTGGGGACGTGTCCCATTAAATCCCTGGTGATTATAGACAGTGTCATAAATATTTTGGAGACCAGAAGAATTCATTTGTATTTTTCATAAATAGGATAGCATGAAAAATGCTGAATTGGTGCTGTTATTATTGCTAAAGCTCATCTCTGCACAAAAGTGATGTTGTGTTCCTTAACAAATAATTGTTATGGAATTTTTGACAAATGATGAACATTTTGCCAGCAACTTTTGATTAACTTCATACTTCACTTGAATTTGAATTGGCTGGAATTTCAAATGGGATATAGAACAAAGGTGATTAAGCACTGTTTGGAAAAAATGATTAGCTTAATCACGGAGGGTTACTGTAGCATGACATTGGGGGTGTTACAAATCTCCTGCACTACAAGAAATCTCGTCCCGAGATTTAAGTGCGGAAGTAAAGAGTCACTTCGGGAGAACTGAACCTTATAGAGTTAATTATCTGGTGAACAATTCAGGGAATGTGGCAGAAGTATCTCTCGAGTTGAAACTTAAGAAAACATCGAGAGCAAAATATGAAGGTACAATAGGAAGTTTCAAGAGCGTGTGAGAAGGGGGTTCAGAGCATCGGGAATAGACCATCTCTCGGATGATGGCTCGTGACAACACACAAAGCCAGAGCAAATGATACTTGGGAATAAAGGATATACAGGAGAGTCAGGTTCCGATCCTGTGGAACTGTGGGTTATGAGCCCACCATGTTGGTTAAAAATAGAAAGGGGCCGATAGCAAGGCATGTCAGATGATAGACTGTCAGTTATGTTGTCAACAACGTTGGTACCAAGGGCGAGGGACGGAGAGAACTATTTTCCCGCTCGTTGAACGAGGCAAACCAATAGGCAAAGTTCTCGTCCCTCGGTGGTTACCGGAATGTCAACAACAATAATAACAAGGTCTTACTGACAAATTGTGCACCGAGGTGTTTTCATAAGCAGGGAACTATTACTGCTTAGATCTCATAAACCACCAGAAAGGTTAAACAAAACAATGGAAAAGAAAAGGTGATCATTAGATTAATCAGAACATTTGAAAGGAAAATGTGTTTACACACAAGGATTGGGAGTATATCCTTCCCAAGGGGAAGCGGAGCAGGATATACATGATATGACAGCAATTTCAAAAGCATTTAGATAAAGGGGGCGAGGGAAGAATCATGATATTACCCATACAACGGTGTTTGGATAATAGATCAAGAAACATTCGACAATGTGCTTCCAAGTAGGGGGTTGGAGTAGAAGATCACAAGAAATACTCAAGAACAATTGCAGGAATAGCAACGAGTCCAAGGTATAACCAAGACACGATCAAACAT
>NC_057802.1:583276474-583290627 GCF_018294505.1 Triticum aestivum | reverse complement strand
ATGTTAACTCAAATCATCGTAGGTCAAGGATGGTATTTCTCATCATGAATTTAATTAATATCCTGGAAGAGCTCAGAATGTTGATGATGATCACGACATATTTGTCGAGAGGCTCTACGAAGATGCCATCGAGGAGCGACGACATCAAGCAACAGGAAGGATGAAGCAAAAAGCTATTGGAACCACGGATATGACACAAACTCGAAATCAAGCTTGTTGTTCAAGGCAAAATGATATGACGAGGAAGATCGACGTACGTTTATCTCATCGCCAAAAATTGTGCTCTGGGAAGAAGGACCAGGTAGCACAGTTAAAAGTTACCACGGTAAAGATATAGCCGATCAAGCTAGGAATGACTTGAAGGATTATTAAACTCGTAAGCAACAAAAATTACTTGGAGTTATAGAATCGGAGTGTGGAATCGATTCTCTTACCGGCGTTCTCGAGTGACTAACAACTCAAAACCCCGGGGAAATCTGAAATCGATGAGAAGCAATACCAGATGAAGACTCGTAGGAAGCAACACGGTTCTTTGTTATTATCAAGATACCAGAGGGTAATACTCGGTGGAAGATCAAAATAGAGATTGCGAAGATGCATTTATATATAGAAGACAAGTGCTTTATCTTGTCCGAGAAATGGAATTAAAGGGGAACAATCATGGTCAGAACCACGGTTGCAAAGGATCAAATCCTAGATATAAGATGAACTTATAACAAGGGGGTAATTATTTTTACGAGCAGCCTCCATGATAAGTTCTACATCGGGTCCATGGGCATGAACACAAAGGTTCAAGGTCGACTCCAACTTCTTCAATGCATAACCTTTCATTCACTCCTCATTTTCGAAGAATTTGTAGTGCGAAAGATTTATCTGGTGAAGCACCAGAAGAGTATGACTCACATCTCTTTCGAGTTCACACGGATTAGTGAAGGCATAGGTTCAACCCGTAGGGGTATCTTAAGAACATATACCACTAACTTCAGGATTAAAATATACCAGCTCGAAAGTAGAGCATGGTTGACAAAAGCAGATGATAGAGTTTACCAAAGGCATTATGTGTCAGGGCAAAACTCACAAGTTTAATGAATATGAGGACATTGTCGGAAAATAATCCAACCAAGGATATGGCTGTCCATAAAAGATCTTATGTGAGTATCGATACTCACCTGAAAGAAGAAAGAATGCAAAGGCATCGGGTTATAGATATAACTGGATAACTTCAAAGCTTGAATACAAAGGAATTATGATTTTCAAATCAGAAGATCTGAAGCAGAGGCTCTGATCATAAGATAATTGAGTTGAATCGATACAGATCGACAATCAAACAAGGTTTGATTTGAAAAGAGCAAGCTCATGTTTGGAGTGACGTCTGAGCCGGAAGGATGAATGCTAGGATCTGATTGAGGATTACGAGCATTCGCGACATATTGGATCAAGGGACTCGAAACGATAGTGACAGAGGATGTCAACGAAGATTACTAGAATTATGGAATTAACCATAATGCAAGCAAACAAGAATTTCAACAACAATAGGATGCTGACGATTTTCGGAAGATCGAATAGTATTCCAAAGACTTTTGTGAAACATATGAACAACTGGGGAAAAACAAATCCTCGATATGTGTGAGGATTAATTTGTCGGTGTATTCAGGCGACAAGGAACGGCAAGGCAGTAGGCACAAAAGGATTCTCAGAAAAACGACAAGTATTTCATGGTATCTTGTAATAATAAGAGCAATTGGGGATGAAGGTATGAGTGACAAGGATATGCAGTTAGTCATAGGGGCTTATCGGTGGTAGGGAATTGCAAACGCGATGAGCACAAGTTATCGGGATAACATCGGAGAGTATCTTCGGAATCTTCTGGTGCAGTAGGCGATCATCTGTAATAAGGGGCTCTCCGGGAGGAAGTAGTTACGAGATCCTAATGTTAGAATTAGCAAAATCGTTTAACCCGAATGGAAGAGAGATCAGAATCCCAGAGTATAGACGAGGAGTAAAAGATCCTAATACCACCCAATTGGTGACATGGGCCCGTAAGTCACATAGCCAAGTTAGTAAAACGATCAAGATACCTACAGGCAGTCGGCTCTGATACCAACTTGTGACGCCCTCGATTCAATCGTACACTAATCATACATGCAAATGTGTATGATCAAGATCAAGGACTCACGGGAAGATATCACAACACAACTCTAGACATAAAATAAAATAATACAACCTTTATATTACAAGCCATGGGCCTCGAGGGCTCGAATACATAAGCTCGAAAACACAAGAGTCAGCGGAAGCAACAATATCTGAGTACAAACATAAGCTCGACAAGTTTGCTTTAAGAAGGCTAGCACAAAACATGTACGAACGAAAAGGCAAGGCCTCCTGCCTGGGAGCCTCCTAACTACTCCTAGTCGTCGGCGGTCTTCACGTAGTAGTAGGCATCAACGGTGGCATCTGGCTCCTGGGCTCCGACATCTGGTTGCATCAACCGGAAAGAAGAAGAAAGGGGGAAAAGGGGGAGCAAAGCAACCGTGAGTACTCATCCAAAGTACTCGCAAGCAAGGATCTACACTACATATGCAACATTATCAAAGGAAGACTGTATATGTGGACTGGGCTGCAGAAAACATGAGCCTCAAACCTATATTTATACCTTTTGCGGGCTCTATTCCGCCGCAGTTGATTTCGACCTTTAAACCACGGTTCTTTCGGCCCTTATCCGAGGTTTAAGGGTCGCGGTTTTAAGAGGTCTGGTAGAGATGCTCTAAACTCATAGTTGAATTATGATGTGGTGCACTTGAATTTTCTTCGTCTGCTTTGAAATGTCGTGATTTTGTTTCAATGCAAATGTTTGGAAGAATTGGCAAAATACGATGTTTTGGGAGATCAAGTTTGTAAGAAATGTACTAGATGAATAAGCACTGTAAAACTTGTATATAGAGAAACAGAATAATGAACAGGTTGTTAGGAATTGTGGGCTATGCGGTCTACCATCTAATTCCTCTGCCTTTTCCGTGGTGGCGCTCACGTTGCATACTGAGGCTAGAGAGTTGGGACCTATTTATAGACTCCACTTCTAGGCATTTCATTATTTCACCTGTTTCCAGAAAGATCCGTACGACTCCTGGGCAATGTTACCAACCATGATAAAACATGCCAGTTTTCTGAGCCTAAATATACTTGTCCCTAGCACACATGTGTGAGTCATGTGCCATGATTAGATTGTATGTGTGAGATCAACTTCCAATTTTAATCATGTGGATCAACAGCCTGCAGAGCCGATCCTGCAAAACAACCCAGCTTTTTCACCCTGTGATGTCCCGGGAAAAACATGTTCGTACATATAGAATTCCAGTAGAGTCGATCCCTAATAATTCCTCTATTGTATTCCATCACAGTCGTCCTCGGCACCTCGAGTATTACTTCCTCGAGTGCAATTCCGCATCAGTTATTCCCCATCACAAACATTAATAATATGAATAATTCCATGTTGATTTCAATAAATAATAATCATGTTGAATAAATATTGAAAGCCTCATAAATATCAAACATCTCCCACTTGGCTAAAACATATTAATCAATAAATGAAGTTCCATGTGTAAACATGTTTTGAAAAGAATTCCTCACTATATATAGTCAGTGAACTTGCACCATATTAGTATTATTATACAAATAAATGAAATATACGTACCTAAGTTTAATCATTCCACACCTCGTGTATACAATGGTAACTTCCTCAGTGTGTTTACTTTTAACCATAAATTCTGAAATAACTCACAGGTTGTGATGCACATTCCATGAACATATATGATGCGCGAGATTCCCTTAGCGACACATATTTCCTTCTACCGCTTGAATGCGACAATAAATTCCGGTAGCTAAGTTTGATAGTATAACAAAATTTAATACAAATTCCAATACCATTTAGTATCCCTTTTTCCTTAGGAGTTCAAACATAATTCCTCACTGAGTATGATTCCCCTTATAAGGTATTTTAACAGGTTTGCAATTTTCCATAGGAAAATGTATCACTACACTTCCTATGTATTTCCACTCCTAAAAATTGGAAGTCTCAAACATGCCTTTAATTTGAGAATTATAAGATAACGAAGCTTTCACTTCCACCAATGTAACATTACTATTGCAAACAAAAATAATAATATCATTAATAACATATACAATAGTCATGCAAAATAGTTTACACTTATGTTTGTAGATGATTACCACGCTTCATTTCGAAAACTATATGACCTGCTATTCCATTGATGTGAAATTTGTTATGACCATATATTAATATATTAAATTAGAAAATAAAGTCTTTATTCCCTCTTCCCGTAAATTCTGGAGGAAGAGTTTCCACAAAAATATAGATATTCCGGAACAATGGGCTTGCGGTTGTTTGGTGAGATAATAAATTCCCCAATTTATTATTCCTCTTTGAGTTTATTCCTTCCTGCATTTCTTCCACCCATAGCTTGCGTTCATGAAATATTTAAACCTTCCTATTAAGGGACTTCAGTTATTCCTCTAAAGAAATAGAGTGACTTCCCCCAAGTTAATTCCTCCCACTTATCCTAAGCATGCTAGTGTCAGGAGTTTCGCTTGTAATTTCCTTTGGGGTCAAGAATATATTCTCGTATGATTGCCAATAATTCCACCATTATCCACCAAAATATTGTGCTCCCACTTTCCATCATTTTTCCTTTTCCAGATCAAAAACATACCCTTGATCCATTGGAATAATAATTAATAAACTCCTGGTGTGTGCTTTGTAGTAGTTGAGAATTCCTTGCCATAATAGAATACTTCTTTCCAGTCTACAAACCATATGGTGTGACTGTGCTAGATGAAAAATGATGTGAACACAATATGTAATGCTTCCTCCAAAGAAAAAGAAGGGAGTATCAAGGATATTCAGTTCCTCCATTCAATTGTGAAGTATACGGGAGTATATATTACAACTGTGAATGAAGGTCCGTGCTCTTTACATGTTCAACTGATATATATACCTCTAGTGGGAGTGTCAGAAAAAATACCAAAAGTACCAAATGAGAAGGTCTAAAACCTTTTTATTTCCTTCCACCTTAAGAAAAGGTGTGCAAGTCAAAATACTCATTATAGATGCTTCCCAAGTACCAAAATCCTCCCACTAAAGTTTAGAATTCCAGAACCAGTAAGGCACTCAATTCTGTTCCATGGTATCTGACCAAGTCGTCCATGAAAAAAATAAGTTCCAAGCATGTGTTCCCATTATCAGCATTCCTCTCCGCGAGTTATCTTCCCCAAATAACAATTTGGGTTGCTAACTTCCAATGGACTGCCAAAAAAGAATAACCATTGTGTGAGGTTCCATAATGCCGTAATTTTATCATTGAGCAATATTTCCACTCTTTTCCAAATATTATTTCATAAACAATGGGTTTTCAAGATAGAACCATAAATCAAGTCCCTTCACATTGAAGTTGCATATAGAGTGTCCTATAACAATAACACATTTCCTCCACCAAGGAGTTTCATGGCAAAATTCCCAGTTGCAAAGTGAATAAGATTTAGCTGCAATGACAAAACACACAAGATATATAATTTCCTTTGGTAGCGTTAGCTTGCCAATAAAATTGCTATTGTATTCCAGCAATATAAGACATAACCACAATCCAACTAGTTGAAAAAGTACTGACATATACATGTTTAATGCAACCAAGGATATGGCGGTCCATAAAAGATCTTATGTGAGTATCGATACTCACCCAGAAGAAGAAAGAATGCAAAGGCATCGGGTTATAGATATAACTGGATAACTTCAAAGCTTGAATACAAAGTAATTACGATTTTCAAATCAGAAGATCTGAAGCAGAGGCTCTGATCATAAGATAATTGAGTTGAATCGATACAGATCGACAATCAAACAAGCTTTGATTTGACAAGAACAAGCTCATGTTTGGAGTGACGTCTGAGCCGGAAGGATGAATGCTAGGATCTGATTGAGGATTACGAGCATTCGCGACATATTGGATCAAGGGACTCGAAACGATAGTGACAGAGGATGTCAACGAAGATTACTAGAATTATGGAATTAACCATAATGCAAGCAAACAAGAATTTCAACAACAAAAGGATGCTGAGGATTTTCGGAAGATCGAATAGTATTCCAAAGACTTTTGTGAAACATATGAACAACTGGGGAAAAACAAATCCTCGATATGTGTGAGGATTAATTTGTCGGTGTATTCAGGCGACCAGGAACTACAAGGCAGTAGGCACAAAAGGATTCTCGGAAAAACGACAAGTATTTTGGGGTATCTTGTAATAACAAGAGAAATTGGGGATGAAGGTATGAGCGACAAGGATATGCAGTTAGTCATAGGGGCTTATTGGTGGTAGGGAATTGCAAACGCGATGAGCACAAGTTATTGGGATAACATCGGAGAGTATCTTCGGAATCTTCGGGTGCAACAGGCGATCATCTGTAATAAGGGGCTCTCCGGGAGGAAGTAGTTACGAGATCCTAATGTTAGAATTAGCAAAATCGTTTAACCCGAATGGAAGAGAGATCAGAATCCCAGAGTATAGACGAGGAATAAAAGATCCTAATACCACCCAATTGGTGACGTGGGCCCGTAAGTCACACATCCAAGTTAGTAAAACGATTTTCGGTTTCTAGACTCAACTTCGGCCAAGGAGTTGGAAAGGGGGCTACCTACAGGCAGTCGGCTCTGATACCAACTTGTGACGCCCTCGATTCAATCGTACACTAACCATACACGCAAATGTGTACGATCAAGATCAAGGACTCAGGGGAAGATATCACAACACAACTCTAGACACAAAATAAAATAATACAAGCTTTATATTACAAGCCATGGGCCTCGAGGGCTCGAATACATAAGCTCGAAAACACAAGAGTAAGCGGAAGCAACAATATCTGAGTACAGACATAAGTTAGACAAGTTTGCCTTAAAAAGGCTAGCACAATACATCTACGATCGAAAAGGCAAGGCATCCTGCCTGGGAGCCTCCTAACTACTCCTGGTCGTCGGCAGTCTTCGCGTAGTTGTAGGCATTAACGGTGGCATCTGGCTCCTGGGCTCCGACATCTGGTTGCATCAACCGGAAAGAAGAAGAAAGGGGGAAAGGGGGGGAGCAAAGCAACCGTGAGTACTCATCCAAAGTACTCGCAAGCAAGGATCTACACTACATATGCAACATTATCAAAGGATGGCTGTATATGTTGACTGGGCTGCAGAAATGCCAGAATAGAGAGAAGGCCTAGTCCTATCGAAGACTAGCATCTTCTGGAAACCACCATCTTGCAGCAACAGAAGGGAGTAGAGTAGCATAAAGTAAAGTAGTAGTAGTGTTATCAACCTCGGCCAGAGATCCTTTCTCGACTCCCTGCGAGAAAGCAATCCCAGAGCCATACTATCCAGTTCTCATCTCATATCCAAGTCCCATCTCAAGTATCCAGTTCTAGTTGTATCGATCGGGATACAACTCCACGTGTCCGTTACCGTAGGACAGGCTATCGATAGATGTTTTCTTCCCTGCAGGGGTGCACCAACTTACCCACCACGCTCGATTAACTCCGGCCGGACACACTTTTCCGGGTCATGCCCGGCCTCGGCCAAACAATTCGCCGCAACCTGACCTAGGCTTAATAGAGAGGTCAGCACGCGGGACTAAACCTATGCCCCCAGGGGTCATGGGCCATCTCCCCGGGAACTCCTACACGTTGCGAGGGCGGCCGGTGAGCAAACCTAGCTACCTCCTTCAACAAGGCAAGTGCTTACGCAGTCCAACCCGGCGCGCGCCGCTCAGTCGCTGACGTCTATTAAGCTTCGGCTGATGCATACGACGCAGAACGCCCATACTATGCCCACGTGATGGTTAGTGCTATCAAGCCAGAGGCCCCTCGGATCAAATATCCAAATTGTAGTGGATTAGGAACGCGCGGTAACAAGCAGAGACTCACGAAAGATGTGACCCCATTGCCCCGTCTCGAGGACTTGCGGCAAGGGCTAAGAATGCCCGGTCACGCCTCGTAATTATCTCGCGGGCACCCTCCAGGTCAACCGACTCCTCATCACTCGCAAATATGCTCGCACGGGTACCCCTCAGGGCCGACCCGTCTTTAGTAACAGGGTTCAGTGTAAAGTCATAGTAACCATAGTAACCGTGTGTCCAAACATCAAGGGGAAAACCCGAGGAATCACCCCCGGTGAATTCCACTCGATGTAATAATCAAGGTGAACGTAAGAGGAACCACCCCCGAGGTTCACACTTGAGGGGTTGCACGACAGAGTCGTATCGGAACTGGTTAAGGCGGAATCACCCCCGATGACCACGACCGAATAGCTACATTACAGCGTTAACATCAAAAGTGCTGTAGAGGTCTCACCCTCGGCACTCGATACTAACCCAGTAGTGTCGAGCAACTAAGGGGAAAGTGATGTGCGGTGCCGGGGCCTGGTCTTCGATCCCGTTGATCGGGTCTTCAATGATGAAGCAGGGGCAACAAGGACAAGGTGGGGGGTCACTGATGGATCACTAACCAACCTATACTAAGCAGTTTAGGATAAGGAGGTAGGTAACAATGAGCAGGTTACAAAAGCAGGCTATGCATCAGAATAGGAGCAAACAATAACAGTAGCAAAATCTAATGCAAGCATGAGAGAATGGAATGGGTGATATCGGGATGATCAAAGGGGGGCTTGCCTGGTTGCTCTGGCAAGGAGGGGTCGTCGTCGACGTAGTCGATCACAGGGGCAGCATCGGTCTCGGGGTCTACCGAAGAGAAGAGGGGGAAGAAACAATAAATATAAAGCAGACAAAGCATCACAAAGCATAACATGGCAATATGCTGTGCCGGGTGTGACCTAACATAAGGCTACACGATATAGGTGAAGGGGGAATTCAACCGGGAATGTTTTCCCGGTTCCGGACCTGTGTCAGTCAGATGACCGAAGGGGGAATGTTCCATGTTCAGATAGTTAGAGGCATCTGACAGGTAAACGGATCGCGCATTCGGATTCGTCTCGTCATTCTGAGCAACTTTCATGTAGAAAACATTTTCATCCGAGTTACGGTTTATTTTCTATGAATTTTCAAAGATTAAATCATTTTCTGGAATTAAATAAATTAACAGAAGGGTTTATTGCGTCAGCATGACGTCACAGTGACATCAGCAGTCAGCAGGGCGGCTGAGCAGGTCAAACTTGGCCTATGGGTCCAGTGGGACCCACATGTCAGCCTCTGTTAGTCTAACAGTGTATTAAACTAACTAATCTAGGTTAATTAGCTACTGGACCCCACCTGTCATAGACTAATTAGCTAAACTAATCAGTTTTAATTATTAAAACATTTTAGTTAGAGGAATAAGCGGTGGGGCCCGCATGTCATTGGCTGGGGCTGCCCAGTCAGCACATTGACTGGGTCAACCCAGTCAGCGGGGCCACTAGTCAGCGACCCAGAGGGTGGCCCCAGGGTGGCCACGTCAGCATGCCGGCGGTGACGCTCCGGCGAGCCGTCTTTGCGGTGGCGGGCTCGGACCTCGCCGGAAATGCACCACAAAGGGCCGTTTCGAGCGCGGTCGGGCTCGTTCGGGCGCGGGAGGAGCGGCACATCCAACTGCGGCCTTAGCTCGGGCTGGGGCGGGCTGCAATGACGACGGCGTCGAGCGGGGCGGAAGGCCCGAACGGGCATTGGCGGGGATCGGGCTACGGGGCTCGGCAAGAGCAGCGGATGCGCGCGTTGGGCCCCTGGGAACCCCAGGAGCACGATGCGGCGCTCAGCCGCATGTGACGGCGACCATGACCACGGCGCCGAGCTCGTCGGCGGCAACGCGCTCGGGCGACGGCGGGCGAGCTAGCTAAGAGGCGCGCGAGAGCGAAAGGACATGGCGAGGAGGGGGAGAAGCTCACGGCGAGGCTGTATGGGGACGACAGCGTGCTCGGGGAGGTCTCGGTGCAGTGAATCGAGGCGGCGGAGGTCGGCGATCAAGAGATGGGGAAGACGGCGTCGACGGCGATCCCGAGCCTCCGAGCGCGAATAGTGGCGCGTAGATGACGCGGAGGACGACGGCGGTCCACCTGGGCACGGGCGGACGTGAGGAGGGCACGGCGGCTGCATGGGCGAGCTCGTTCATGGCGGCGCAGCTCGGGTGCGGTCTATGCGGAGGAGAACGAGAGAGAGGGGAAAACTAAGGGGCGTCTAGGGTTAGGGTTCGGTCGGGGGCGTCGTCGGGGACTTGAGGTTGCCGCGGAGCTGCCGGATGGTCGACCCGTGGCCGATCCGAGCTGTGGACGACGCACGGGCGTCCGCCGTGCTCCTGTGAACAGGAGGTAGGTGATGACCCGGTTAGCGGGCTGGGCCGGCCACTTTGTTGGCAGGCCTCAGTGCACAGAGCACTTTGCCCCTTTTCTTTTCCTCCTTTTCCATTTCCTTTTTTTGTTTTTGCTTTTATTTTTAACAGAGAGAGAAACGGAATTATTTGTTCAACTGTTTCACTTAGGAAAAATTGGGGAGGTGTCCCATTAAATCCCTGGTGATTATAGACAGTGTCATAAATATTTTGGAGACCAGAAGAATTCATTTGTATTTTTCATAAATAGGATAGCATTAAAAATGCTGAATTGGTGCTGTTATTATTGCTAAAGCTCATCTCTGCACAAAAGTGATGTTGTGTTCCTTAACAAATAATTGTTATGAAATTTTTGACAAATGATGAACATTTTGCCAGCAACTTTTGATCAACTTCAAACTTCATTGAATTTGAATTGACTGGAAATTAAGCACTGTTTGGAAAAATGATTAGCTTAATCACGGAGGGTTACCGTAGCATGACATTGGGGGTGTTACAATTTAGCAGCAATGACAAAACACACAAGATATATAATTTCCTTTGGTAGCGTTAGCTTGCCAATAAAATTGCTATTGTATTCCAGCAATATAAGACATAACCACAATCCAACTAGTTGAAAAAGTACTGACATATACATGTTTAATGCAAACATTGACGATGTGCATACCTTTACGTGAGAGCAAATTTCCTTAATTTTCCATGGAGTGGTTCCCATCTTCCTCCATAAATAAGTGATTGTCATAATAGACACTTTTTGAATTCCTTCTCATGCAAAGTTAGTATAATAGTGTAAACATCAATAATAATTTTCCTCCAAAACAACGGAGTCTGAATGCATAATTTTCAATCCCAAGTTTATTAACTTTAGCATTTCCTTGGAATTGTTTGCATGAAAGTATATGATATATAACCAGAATTTGCAACACAACTAAAAATAGTGGTAAATGAAAAATTCCGTGCATAAAAATTATAGACATACCTTCCTGCCAATTGCATTGTTAAAAATATTAAATCTTCCTCTTTGAGGTGCAACCAATAATATTAAGTTTGATCCTTCCCCCGGAGAGTTTCTATCTTCCTCCATAGAGCAAATAATATCTCATACAGCACATACTGAATAACAAATCAGGGTGACAAGTGTATACAAAATTATTCCAAACAATTTGGCATAGTGTTTAGGACAATAATGATTTGCATTTCCCAAAAATAGGCTTAGACATGTTCCACCAAGAATATATTCCAGATTGCACATAAATTTCCATGCAACCTGTTTACTCACTTATTGAACAACCAAAGTTTAATAAAATGATCCAGAATAGATGAGCCATTTGGTACACATAATCCCAGTCTAACCATATATTTCCTTTTCTTCAGTAATGAAAGTTTAATTGTACAACATTTGTCCGGCTTGTTTCTCAGTAATATTCCAAACCGTGATTTTAGATGCACTATATTATGGATACCAACTAACTTAGGGAACCTTTTTTTTTCTTTATGTCATTGGAAGAAAAGTGTTACCGATATGTTGACTAGACGAAGGACAGCAATGACAAACTTTGATTACGTGAATCACTTTCCTGCGCCTGCCCTGAGAATTACCACAAGAGTCTGAGGACAAAGAAAAGTATCCTTCCCCGATCCACGTGCGTGTGAGGATTGAGTGTGAGCTTTGCTTTCCAAGCTTCCTGGATCTTCCAACAATGGTGTGAATTAGCTTGCTCCTTGATTTCCTCGGGCCGTGTGCTATGCCAAGTAGTAGTTGTTGTTGTTTTCCTCCTTCCATAGAACCTGAAATCTTCCAGCAAAAGAGCACTTCACTTCAGGACTCGTAAGTCGCAACAGCAGCCAAAGTCGTGGGCGTGACATGCAGTTTCCGAGCAGGTAGCTCGTTCGTCTTGGCGCGGCATCGAGCGAAGATATCGTAGCAGCGCCAACTTCATCAGGTCGGATAAGTTGGCGAGCATAGGGACGAACAGATGCCACGGGAGGATCGGGATCACGTCAGGTCGATAGGGCATGGCGAAAGAACGCCTGTTCCGCGCGAGATCGACGAGCGCCATAGTGTCTGGCGGACGCGTGTGAAGGCTTTGTCGTGGGCTCGATTCCGAAGAAGGCACCGGCAGCGATGCGCACATACGTACAAGAGCCTGACTCGTACGTTGCAGGCTTGATTTCCTCCGTCGGCGATGCGGAAGGCCATGACGCGGAGTTGTGCAGCGGATGCAATCACGGAGCGGCGACAGATGACGACGACGGAGTTGCACAGCAGATGAGGCGACGACGGATGCACGCTACACACCAGGGAGAACGCGTGCGCTTCGGTCGATGTGATGAGTAGCAGCGGAAGCTGATTTTCTAACGCATTGATGTGAAGATGAATCACGAGGCGTACTAATATTCCTCGATCCGTGTGGCCACAAACAACCAGTAAATCTAATTTTCTTTTCAGATCAAGTGAACAGCTAGCCTCCATCAATTCCGTCTTCCATGCAGCCCGAGCAGACAAACATCACAACAATACAGGAGCACGTGGCCATGGAACCAGCAGGGTCTGTCGCCGTGGACGGAAAGAGCGCCGCTAGCTGGCTTTGGGGACGTACGGCGCAACAGAAGCACCGCCCTCAGCATAGATCGGTTCGGTGTACACACGAAAATCAATCACGCGTGACGGCAAGTGATTCGGCAGATTTGCAGGCCACGATACGGCAGAGTTCGTAGCAGCGGATTAGAGTTAGCAGCGACCGGGGATAGCAAAACCTAGCCTCTATATCAATGTTAGGAATTGTGGGCTATGCGGTTTACCCTCTAACTTCTCTGTCTTTTTCGTGGTGCCACTCATAATGCATATTAAGGCTAGAGGGTAGGGACCTATTTACAGACTCCACTTTCAAGCGTTTCATTATTCCATCTCTTTCCGGAAAGATCCGTACGACTCCTGGGCAATGTTATCAACCATGATAAAACATGCCAGTTTTTCGAGCCTAAATATACTTGTCCTAGCACACATGTGTGAGTCATGTGCCATGATTAGATTGTATGTGTGAGATCAATTTCCAATCTTAATCATGTGGGTCAACAGCCTGCAGAGCCGATCCTGCAAAACAAACCCAGCTTTTTGATCCTGTGATATCCCGGAAAAAATACATACGTACATATAGAATTCCAGTAGAGTCGATCCCTAATAATTTTTAGGGTCTGTCTAGGTCTCAGTCGACTGAGACTTCGCGAAGTCTAAATCGACTGACATCGTCAGTTTTTTTTCTAGAACACGTCATCCCTTCGTTGCTTGTTGGTTGTCAAGCCAGCCCATGTCCTCCTCCCTTGTTGCTTTTTGGGCTGGCACTGTCTTCGTGCGTACTGGAGCAGCGTTGGGCCAGCAGCTGCTGCTCATCTCGGTGTTGCAACAGCCAGGATATTAGCTGCTGTAGGTACCCCTCCAAAAGGAAAATTGTTGTACGCACAAATTTCTTAATGGTTTCTATCACTTTTTTTTGTTTTTATTTTTCATTTTACTTAGATTTTACTATTGTATTTATCAGCTGGGCTATAAATTTCTTTTTTCACACAACTAAAAAGGTACCACGAATCGTTTGCATCATGTACACGCATCCGCTTCTGCATCAAAAACATACGCATGCATCATGTACATGCATGCACGGTCGATCTTCAAAAAAGCATATCGCTATCCCACGTCATTGTCGAAGGCATGCAATTGAAGTCGAGGGCGACACTTGCAGTTGCAACCATGTTGGAGACATGCAGTTGCATTCGAGGGTGACACTTGCAATTGCATGCC
>NC_057802.1:583275032-583276195 GCF_018294505.1 Triticum aestivum | reverse complement strand
GGGTGCGTAGACATGCAGTTGTATTCAAGGGCGACACTTGCAGTTGCAAGCCTAGTGTCAGACATGCAAGTTCCTCCCCCCTCTCCCGCCGCCTACCGACAAAAAAAAGATCGGTTGCGGTTGGATGTGTGAACATGCAGTTGAAGTCGAGGACGACACTTTGAGTTACAAGCCTATTGTCGGACATGCAATTGCCCCCGCCTCTCCCGCCGCCCTTTGACAAAAAGACAAGGCCAATCGCAGTCTGAGGGGAGACATGCAGTTACAGTCGGGGCGACACTTGCAGTTGCATGTCTAGTATCAGACATGCAACTCCTCCTCTCCAACCGTCGACTTATAATAACAAATGTTAGTTGCAGCCGAGGTGTGTGGGCATGAAGTTGCAGTCAGGGGCGACACTTGCAGTTGCAGGCCTAGTGTTAGCCCCTCGACTGTCCACCTCCCCTACCCCGTCCAACAAAATAGTATCCAGTTGCAATCATGTTGAAAGACATGCAGTTGTAGTCGAGGGCGACACATGCAGTTGTAAGCCTAGAGTCGGATACGCAACCGCCCTTCTCCTGCCACTCACTTATAAAACAAAAGGTTAGCTGCATTCGGGTGTGTGGGCATGCAATTGTAGTCGAGGGCAACGCTTGCATTTGCAAGCCTAGTGTCGGACATGCAACTACCTACCCCCTCTTTCGACACCCACCTACAAAACAAAAGGTCAGTTGCGGTTGGGTGTGTAGATATGCAGTTGCAGTCTAGGGTGATACTTGCAATTGCAACCCTAGTGTCGGACATGCAACTACCCACCCCCTCTTTCGACGCCCACCTACAAAACAAAAAGTCGGTTGCGGTTGGGTGTGTGGACATGTAATTGCAGTCAAGGGTGATACTTGCAGTTGCAAGCCTAGTGTCGGACATGCAAATGCCTCCTCCCTCTCTCGCCGCCCCCCCACTAGTAGAAAAAGGGGCTTTTACCCCGGTTGGTAAGGGCCTTTTGTCCCGGTTTTCGAACCGGGACTAAAGGGTCGTTACTAAAGCCCTAACCCTTTAGTCCCGGTTCTTACACGAACCGGGACAGAAGGTCCTCCACGTGGCCGCTGCTGCCAGCCCAGGCAGGGGGACCTTTGGTCCCGGTTGGTGACACCAACCGGGACCAATAGGCAGGGCCTTTT
>NC_057802.1:583270607-583274860 GCF_018294505.1 Triticum aestivum | reverse complement strand
TGTTAGCTAGCTAATTAATAGAGAGAAGTGTCCTCTCTTATCTCCGTGCTTGGTCGACGCTACGTACTATATACGTATGGAGAGGACTAGACACGCTAGCTAGTAAGCAAATGAAGGAAACAGAAGATCGTCATGAACATATGCATACAGAGAGAAGTGATATCGACCACCTCTCCTTCTCCGAGAGATTGGTCGAACAACAAGTTCTCGTATATCTATCTGACACTACCGGCTACATATATACAATAATTATCTCTTACAATATAATCTCCTAATTAAATTGTAAGAACACAGGGTCCACATAGTATTCTCCGTTTTCAGCGATCACGTGGTCAAGGAAGAATGCCGCCAATTCCTCTTGAATTGCTCGCATACGATCTGGTGCTAGGAGTTCATCCCGCATCCGAAACATCTAATTTGAAGAAGGGGGTCAATACATATATATCAATAAATGAAACTCGACACAAATGATGGTAATAAAATAAAATTGTGAATCTTATTGCTTACGCACTTCATATTGTTCGTCAGAGTAGCCCTGCTCACAGGTCGTGTGGCGGATAGACTCACAAACGTAGTATCCACAGGAATCATTCCCTTGTTCCTGCCACAACCACTTTACAAGAAATATAGGTCAATCTAACTGATAAGCAAGCATGCTAAATGGTATTGATGAAACTAGCGCTTGAATCACTAGGAGATGTGCGGAACATGCTACTATAGTACTTACTTTCGGGTGTCTAAATTGCAGCTTCTTCGGCAGTCCCGGAGCTTTTGTGGTGAATTTTCTCCAAACCCTGCCAGACAAAGAAAACAATTACTTGATATCAGGAAATGAACAAAGTTGCTGATATGGTGGATAATTATCGATTTAACTTACTTCTCAAGCATTTGAGTCATGTCTGCATAGTCCTGGGGATCTTTTCGTCTCGAGTCTAAGACGGTTACTACTCCCTGCTCAAGCTTAATCTCTAGGAGAATATAGTGGAAGCTGCGCATGCATGCATAAGTCATCAATTACATTACCATAACCTGGACTAATAAGGGAAACCGAATATGCACAAGACAGTAACACTCACTTGAAGTTGTAAGGAAAGAGTATTATATCTTTGTTTTGATTTAATACCAACGATCGTAGCAAGTTGGCCTCGGCTTCTTTGGCATGTTTTTCAACCGTATATGCATCTATGAGATTTGTGTTAATGAACCCAATATCACCGATTTGTCTTTTCTTCAATTCGGCGATCTTCAATCTGCATAATATAGTGAGGATAATTATAAATACATGCAATGAAAGAGCTGACCTATATAGAGAGACTTAATGACAGAAGTAGTACTACTTACAGACAGTAGCAAGTGATCGTTGATTTATCAAGGGCCTTTTGATTGAAAAACTGGAAGAACTCCTCAAATGGAACATTCAGCAGTTCAATTCCAACAAGGTCATGCTCCGGTTTAACTCTCAGCGTCAAAGTATTCATCCCATCAGACTCTCTGCAGGTTTTCATGTACCAATCATGTAATCTTCGCATCATCGTTGTTAGAGATCTTTCATCTTTGACGAGAGGCTTACCGTAATGGTATTTGTGTTCGTCCACCTCCATGATTTCATAATGTACATTGTCGGGCAGGTAATCTCCAAGATTGCTATAACCGGGCACAATCCTCGGATCATTAGCGACGATGTCGCTAGACACCTTGAGCGGGGGGCACGATTGGTTCGCTTGTTCGCCGAGCTGGGCAATTTTTTTCCCAGCTCGTTGTTCTTTTAACCTTTGATCACTGACAGTACTTCCCGACCGCTCCGCTTCGACAAATGTCTTTGCAATAATGCGCTCATAGTTGCCTTTCGGCGGAGACTTTGGTGGTTTTGTTAGGGCAGCCAGAGTGCGCTTCGCTTTCACCGGATCTACCTTCTCCTCTGGAGGTGGATGTTTCTTTGCTTTCACCCCTTCAAAGAAGTTTGTCACTTCGGCTCGTACGATCTTCGCGTTCTCCTCCGGGGTCCTCTCGTATGGTAACTTCTCTGGAGTCTTCAGAGAAGGACCGAATCTGTATTGCCTCCCGCCTCTGGCAGCTGTACTGCTAGACGCCGGCAGAGCAGACGGACCGGCTGTGGCTGTCTTCTTTCCTTGCTTACGAGGCGGAGGAGAAGGACTACGACGCGCCGGAGCTGCCAGAGCGGCGGCGGGTCTCTTCCGCCCTTGCTGACGAGGCGGAGAAGGAGGAGGCTGGCTGCTCTGGCACGCCGGCGCAGGCGGAGAAGGAGGCGGAGTGCCGCCACGCGCCGGAGAAGGAGGTTGAGTGCGCTGATCACTCGCCGGAGGAGGAGGCGGAGTGCCGCCACGCGCCAGAGAAGGAGGCTGAGTGCCCTGATCACTCGCCGGAGGAGGAGGCGGCGCAGTGCCCTTACTCGCCGGAGGCGTCCAGTTCGGAAGGTTAATGAGCTCCTTCCGCCATAGGCACGGAGTCTTCAGAGCAGAACCCAGCCGAGTCTCCCCTTCACCGGTAGGGTGGTCAAGCTGGAGGTCCCCAAATCCCTCCGTTATTTCATCCACCATCACCCTAGCATATCCTTCTGGAATCGGCCGGCAGTGGTAGGTTGCGCCGGGTTCAGGAGGTAAAACAGAGCCAACAGCCGCCTTGACTTTGAAGTTCTGCCATTGCGCCATAAGGTGGCAATGTTGAGACTCCGTGATAGCATCCACGGGGTAGCTAGCAGGAGCCGTCAAGACATGCTCCGGCTGAAGCAGCTCGGTGAAAGCCACGCTGCTTCTCCGCTGAGATGGCGGGGTAGCTTCGGGGGTAGTTTCGGCATGTCGATTGCCGTCTCGTTCCTCTAGCGCTTGAACCCTTTCGTGCAGCTTCTGAATTTGGGTCTGCTCCACATTTTTCCTCCTCTCCTGGCTTTTGTAACCGCCTGCGTCCGGAAAACCAGCCTTCCACGGAACGGAGCCTGGCGTGCCTCGTGTCCGTCCAGGGTGCTCAGGATTCCCGAGGGCCATTGTGAGCTCGTCATTCTCTCTGTCTGGAACGAACGTCCCTTGCTGCGCTGCATCGATATAGTGCTGAAGCCTCTTGACTCGTATTCTCAAAAGCTCGTCCGTCCAAACGCACCTCCCTGATACAGGGTCCAATTTTCCGCCAGCCCCGAAGAACCAAGTCCGGCAACGGTCTGGCCAGTTCATTGTCTGTGGTTCGATCCCTTTTTCAAGCAGATCATTCTCAGCCTTGGCCCACTTAGGCCGGGCTTTGAGGTAGCCACCTGACCCCGTGCGATGGTGAAGCTTCTTCTTCGCAGCATTCTTCTTGTTTGTCGCTGACATCTTCTTACTCTTTTCCGATGTCTTGTGGGCTACAAATGCTGGCCAGTGATCTCTGATCTTCTCATACCGGCCGATGAATTCTGGTGTCTCTTCTTTGTCGACAAACGTTCTCAGCTCATTCTTCCACCTCCTGAATAGGTCTGCCATCTTCTTAAGAGCATGAGACTTGATTAATTGCTCTTTAACTGGCTTCTCCGGATCCTCCTCTGGCGGTAGGGTGAAATTTGCCTTCAGCTCAGTCCAAAGATCATCTTTCTGCATATCATTGACATAAGACACCTCAGGGTCTTCCTTCTTAGGCTTATACCATTGGTGGATGCTAATCGGGATCTTGTCCCTAACAAGAACCCCGCACTGAGCAGCAAATGCTTCCTTTGTCCGGATGGGTTCAATCGGTTGGCCGTCGCGCGCGATTGCTGTGATCTCAAACCTTTCATCCGAGCACAACTTTCTCTTCGGGCCTCGTCTCTTTACCGAAGTTATGCTTGATCCGGAGGGCTAGAAAAAAGAAGAAAGACGAGAGTTAATTAATATGTGTACATACCAAAACAATGAATGCATCAATTAGCTAGTCAGCACAGGCTTAACTAATATATTTACCTGGCCGGACTCTGTTCGGTCACCGGAGCCGTCACCACGGGCTCCTTCTTGCACCAGCATTGGGTCACCGGAGCCATCATAATCATGTCTTTCCTCCTCCACTCTTCGATCACCGTAGCCTGCTTCTTCACCCTGTTCTTCCAGACCATCATTGTCGTTAAGATACGACAAGATATCACCTCTGGCTAAGATTATGTCCCCCAACACCTCTTCTGCTTGCTCGTCTCGTCCGTGCTCCATTGTTTCTGCAAATATTACAACATGGCAATTATTACACAAACATGACAGCAGGTGGATATATTAGTGCAAACGTAGACCTAGCTTATTCCG
>NC_057802.1:583269361-583270132 GCF_018294505.1 Triticum aestivum | reverse complement strand
ATATCGACAACGACGACATACATACATGGGAAAATAATGTTATCGGGGAGGGGGTATATCGACAACGACATACCCGATAAAAAATAAGAAGACAAAGAAGAAATAAAAAGAGGAGAAGAAGAAAGGAATAGAGGAGAAGAAGAAAAAATAGATATATCTATTTTTCTTCCTTTTTCCTCTTCTTGTTTAGTTCTCCTCTTCTTCCTCTCCTCTTCTTCTCCTTTCTTCCTCTTCTTATTTTCTTTTTTCCTATCCTTCTTTTTCTTCTTCTTCCTTTTCTTCCTAGCTAGATATATAAAACTTTTCTAAAAATGTAACTTTTGCATATATATAAAACTTTTTCTTCTTCTTCCTTGTTCCTTCTCTTCCTTCTTTTCCTAAATATATAAAACTTTTCTAAAAATGAAACTAACCTAAAATGGACTAAATCAGAGAACATATATAGATAAAACTTTTCTAAAAATCTATGTTTTGCATACATGAACATATATATACACAGAGAACATACATACATATATACATTTTTATAAAAATGCAAAAAACAAAAAATATGAAAAGAGGACATATAATCAGATATACACACATACATATACTCACACATATACATATAATCTGGAAAAAAAACATCATATATATGTGAAAAAAAATAGGGAGGCAGGGGGCGGCGCCGGCCTGACCAAAGGAGAGGTGCGGCGTGGTCGGGACAGGGGCAGAGGCATGGCGCGCGTCGGGGTAGAGGGCGGCGACGGCGGCGTGGTCGGGGCAGGGGCG
>NC_057802.1:583253180-583268412 GCF_018294505.1 Triticum aestivum | reverse complement strand
CAACCGGGACTAAAGGGGGGGGGCATTGGTCCCGGTTGGTGCCACTAACCGGTACCCATGCCCCGCTTTCGTCCCGGTTGGTGCCACCAACCGGGACCACAGGACATGTGCTGCCCGCGTCGCGGCCAAAGTTTAGTCCCACCTCGCTAGTTGAGAGAGCTCGAGAGTGGTTTATAAGCGCTGCTGCGCCCACCCTCTCAAGCTCCTCTCAACTGCAGGCTTTCGGGCCTAACCATACACTATGTGCCTATGGGGCCTACTGGGCCACGTGCGGGCCTGAATCCTGGCCCATGGTTGGGTTTCTAGTCGTATTCAGGTCGTGGTGGCCCAGTAGATGGCACTTTTTGTTCTTTGTTGCTTTATTTATTTTATTTTGTTTCTACTTACAACAAAATACTTACTGTAGCTATTTTTATTTATTTTATTAAAGTTTATTTTTTAATTCTTTTTGCTTTTAGGTCACAAAAATTATAAGCTTTCTGTTAGTGCCATTAGTTTTCAAATTTGAATAGTTTAAATTTGAATTCTTTGAAATTTGTGTGAATCACTAGTTTGTGATTAACTTTACTATAAAAATAGATTTTGGAGTGATTCTTTTTCCTGCTATTTAATATTACTGTGTTTTATGATTCTATTCAAAAACAGATTTTGTATCTTTATGATAATGCTTTTTGCTATTAAAGTTTCTAACAAAAACATTCTTTATGAAAATTCCTTTTGCTATTGGAGTTTTATAAAAGCTTTTTAGCTGATTCTTTTGGTATTGAAGAATATTATAGTTTTGTTTTAGTTGATCATAACAACATATTTTAATTGATTATTTTTAGTTCATTCTTTTTGCTATTAGTTCATGAGCTATAAATGACCCTGAAATTGAAAAGCAGTACAAATGAACTCTGAAAAGGTTGAAAGTTGGCATGGTGTCATCATTTCACCCACATAGCATGTGCTAAAAAGTTGAGAGGGTTACGGCAAAAACTGGATGCACTTCGTGTACAAAATGGACAATCTCTTCCGAAGTATCAGGGTTTCGAACGAAAACTCATCAGTTACAAAGGGATTTCATTTTTTTGAACTTATTTGAACTCCAGACTTTTTGTGTGTTCAAAATGCACCATTCAAAGCCACATCATCAATTTTCAACCCTTTCTGACTTCATTTGTTATTTTTCATGCATTTACTGATTTTCATGAGCTATATGACCGTGAAATTGAAAAGCACTACAAATGAACTCCGAAAAGGTTGAAAGTTGGCATGGTGTCATCATTTCACCCACATAGCATGTGCTAAAAAGTTGAGAGGGTTACGGCAAAAACTGGATGCACTTCGTGTACAAAATGGACAATCTCTTTCGAAGTATCAGGATTTCGGACGAAAACTCATCTGTTACAACACGCATTTCAAATGAACTACAAAAAGGTTGAAAGTTGGCATGGTATAACATAATAGTTGTGGAGAGAAAGTCTTCACTTTTTCTTTGCTTGTGTCCTTTGCTTATTGCGCCGTAACCATGGATAATCTTTATCGTTTATCAGGATGCTTGGATCAGCCTTGACTTTGAAGGGAGGAATTTCATGAAACTTTTCATAATCTTCAAACATGTCTGTCTTGCCCTCCACTCCCACGATGTCCCTTTTTCCTGAAAGAACTATGTGGCGCTTTGGCTCATCGTATGATGTATTCGCTTCCTTATCTTTTCTTTTTCTCGGTCTGGTAGACATGTCCTTCACATAGATAACCTGTGCCACATCATTGGCAAGGACGAACGGTTCGTCAGTGTACCCAAGATTGTTCAGATCCACTGTTGTCATTCCGTACTGTGCGTCTACCTGTACCCCGCCTCCTGACAGATTGACCCATTTGCACTTAAACAAAGGGACCTTAAAATCATGTCCGTAGTCAAGTTCCCATATGTCCACTATGTAACCATAATATGTGTCCTTTCCCCTCTCGGTTGCTGCATCAAAGCGGACACCGCTGTTTTGGTTGGTGCTCTTTTGATCTTGGGCGATCGTGTAAAATGTATTCCCATTTATCTTGTATCCTTTGTAAGTCAATACAGTCAAAGATGGTCCCCTGGCCAACGAGTACAGCAAATCACAAACAGTGTTGTCACCTCTGAGACGTGTTTCCAACCAACTGCTGAAAGTCCTGATGTGTTCACATGTAATCCAGTCGTCGCACTGCTCCGGGTGTTTGGAGCGCAGACTGTTCTTGTGTTCATCGACATACGGGGTCACCAAGGTAGAGTTCTGTAGAACTGTGTAGTGTGCTTGAGACCAAGAATATCCGTCCCTGCATATTATTGAGTCCCCTCCAAGCGTGCCTTTTTCAGTCAGTCTCCCCTCATACCGCGATTTAGGGAGACCTATCTTCTTAAGGCGAGGAATGAAGTCAACACAAAACCCAATGACATCCTCTGTTTGATGGCCCATGGAGATGCTTCCTTCTGGCCTAGCGCGGTTACGGACATATTTCTTTAGGACTCCCATGAACCTCTCAAAGGGGAACATATTGTGTAGAAATACGGGCCCCAGAATGACAATCTCGTCGACTAAATGAACTAGGACGTGCGTCATGATATTGAAGAAGGATGGTGGGAACACCAGCTCGAAACTGACAAGACATTGCGCCACATCACTCCTTAGCCTTGGTATGATTTCTGGATCGATCACCTTCTGAGAGATTGCATTGAGGAATGCACATAGCTTCACAATGGCTAATCGGACGTTTTCCGGTAGAAGCCCCCTCAATGCAACCGGAAGCAGTTGCGTCATAATCACGTGGCAGTCATGAGACTTTAGGTTCTGGAACTTTTTCTCTGGCATATTTATTATTCCCTTTATATTCGACGAGAAGCCAGTCGGGACCTTCATACTGAGCAGGCATTCAAAGAAGATTTCTTTCTCTTCTTTCGTAAGAGCGTAGCTGGCAGGACCTTCATACTGCTTCGGAGGCATGCCGTCTTTTTCGTGCAAACGTTGCAGGTCCTCCCGTGCCTCAGGTGTATCTTTTGTCTTCCCATACACGCCCAAGAAGCCTAGTAGGTTCACGCAAAGGTTCTTCGTCACGTGCATCACGTCGATTGAAGAGCGGACCTCTAGCTCTTTCCAGTAGGGTAGGTCCCAAAATATAGATTTCTTCTTCCACATGGGTGCGTGTCCCTCAGCGTCATTCGGAACAGCTAGTCCGCCGGGACCCTTTCCAAAGATTACGTGTAAATCATTGACCATAGCAAGTACGTGATCACCGGTACGCATGGCGGGCTTCTTCCGGTGATCTGCCTCGCCTTTGAAATGCTTGCCTTTCTTTCGACATTGATGGTTGGTCGGAAGAAATCGACGATGGCCCAGGTACACATTCTTCCTGCATTTGTCCAGGTATATACTTTCAGTGTCATCTAAACAGTGCGTGCATGCGTGGTATCCCTTGTTTGTCTGTCCTGAAAGGTTACTGAGAGCGGGCCAATCGTTGATGGTTACAAACAGCAACGCGTGCAGGTTAAATTCCTCCTGTTTGTGCTCATCCCACGTACGTACACCGTTTCCATTCCACAGCTGTAAAACTTCTTCAACTAATGGCCTTAACTACACATCAATGTCGTTGCCGGGTTGCTTAGGGCCTTGGATGAGAACTGGCATCATACTGAACTTCTGCTTCATGCACATCCAAGGAGGAAGGTTATACATACATAGAGTCACGGGCCAGGTGCTGTGATTGCTGCTCTGCTCCCCAAAAGGATTAATGCCATCCGCGCTTAAACCAAACCATACGTTCCTTGGGTCAGCTGCAAACTCAGCCCAGTACGTTCTCTCAATTTTTCTCCACTGCGACCCGTCAGCGGGTGCTCTCAACTTCCCGTCTTTCTTACGGTCCTCACTGTGCCATCGCATCAACTTGGCATGCTCTTCGTTTCTGAACAGACATTTCAACCGTGGTATTATAGGAGCATACCACATCACCTTCGCAGGAACCCTCTTCCTGGGGGGCTCGCCGTCAACATCACCAGGGTCATCTCATCTGATCTTATACCGCAATGCACCGCATACCGGGCATGCGTTCAGATCCTTGTACGCACCGCGGTAGAGGATGCAGTCATTAGGGCATGCATGTATCTTCTGCACCTCCAATCCTAGAGGGGATACGACCTTCTTTGCTGCGTATGTACTGTCGGGCAATTCGTTATCCTTTGGAAGCTTCTTCTTCAATATTTCCAATAGCTTCTCAAATCCTTTGTCAGGCACAGCATTCTCTGCCTTCCACTGCAGCAATTCCAGTACGGTACCGAGCTTTGTGTTGCCATCTTCGCAATTGGGGTACAACCCTTTTTTGTGATCCTCTAACATGCGATCGAACTTCAGCTTCTCCTTTTGACTTTCGCATTGCGTCCTTGGATCGACAATGACCCGGCAGAGATCATCATCATCGGGCACTGGTTCCTCTTGATCTTCAGCAGCTTCCCCCCTTGCAGCATCATTGGGCACATTGTCTGGCTGCTCTTGATCTTCAGCAGCTTCCCCCGTTGCAGCATCACCGTATTCAGGGGGCACATAGTTGTCATCGTCCTCTTCTTCTTCGCCGTCTTCCATCATAACCCCTATTTCTCCGTGCCTCGTCCAAACACTATAGTTTGGCATGAAACCCTTGTAAAGCAGGTGGGTGTGAAGGATTTTCCGGTCAGAGTAAGACTTTGTATTCCCACATGTAGGGCATGGACAACAGATAAAACCATTCTGCTTGTTTGCCTCAGCCACTTCGAGAAAATCATGCACGCCCTTAATGTACTCGGAGGTGTGTCTGCCACCGTACATCGGTTGCCGGTTCATCTGCGTGCATTTTATATAATTAAGTGTGTCAAAAACCATTACAGAACATCATGAATAGATAATTAAGTGACCAAATTAATAGAAGTTCATCGTCACATTAAAACCAAAGTACATACATAGTTCTCATCTAACAACATATAGCTCTCCAGAGCATCTAATTAATTAAACCATACATTGAAACTATGTAGAATATTTCAATGCGAAAACAAATGCGATCATAATCGCAACCAAGGTAACAATTGATCCAACGGCATAATGATACCAAGCCTCGGTATGAATGGCATATTTTCTAATCTTTCTAATCTTCAAGCGCATTGCATCCATCTTGATCTTGTGATCATCGACGACATCCGCAACATGCAACTCCAATATCATCTTCTCCTCCTCAATTTTTTTTATTTTTTCCTTCAAGTAATTGTTTTCTTCTTCAACTAAATTTAACCTCTCGACAATATGGTCGGTTGGAATTTCCGGTTCAACCACCTCCTAGATAAATAAAATCTATGTCACATTGGTCGGCATATTTGTCATAAACAATTAATGAACCAAATAGTTATAAAAAGATAATATATACCACATCCGAATCATAGACAGGACGAGGGCCGACGGGGGCGGATACCAAAACCATCGCACTATGTAATAAGAAGGAATAATAAAAGTAACAAAATTAGACAAGTATCTATATAAAGTAAGAATTTTTTTCTTTCAGAAAGAAGATAAGAACAAGAGGCTCACCACGGTGGTGCTGGCGACGAGATCGGCGCGGGCGATCGACGGCGGTGAAGACGGGGACGGGACGTGACGGACCGCTAAACCTAGACAAATCTCGGGGAAAATGGAGATCGGAGGTCCAGTTTCGAGAGGAGAAAGATTAACTAGCGTGGCTCAGACATTTCATCGAACACCTCATGTGCATAGGAGGTGAGCTAGAGCACCCAAATGCCCTCCCCTCGCCAGCCAGAAAAAACAGAGCACTGTGGAGTGCTCTGCTGTGGCGATGGGGTATATATAGGCAACTCATTGGTCCCGGTTCGTGGCACCAACCGGGACTAAAGGGGGGGCATTGGTCCCGGTTGGTGCCACGAACCGGTACGCATGCCCCCCTTTAGTCCCGGTTGGTGGCACCAACCGGGACCAAAGGCCATGTGCTGCCCCGCATCAAAAGTTTAGTCCCACCTCGCTAGTTGAGAGAGCTCGAGAGTGGTTTATAAGCGCTGCTGCGCCCACCCTCTCGAGCTCCTCTCAACTGCAGGCTTTCGGGCCTAACCGTTCTCTTTTCCTGTGGGGCCTACTGGGCCTTCTACGGGCCTGAATCCTGGCCCATGGATGGGTTTCAAGTCGTATTCAGGCCGTGGTGGCCCAGTAGGTGGCATAATTTTTTTCCCTGTTTTTTGTTTTCTCTTTTGCTTTATTTATTTTGTTTTGTTTCTACTTACAACAAAAAACTTATTTATTTTATTCCATTTTGTTTCTAATTACTTATGTATTTTACTTTATTTATTTTATTTTTATTTATTTTACTGCTGCTATTTTTATTTATTTTACTGCTGCTATTTTTATTTATTTTATTAAGTTTTATTTATTTTATTTACTATAGTTTATTTTATTTTATTAAGGTTTATTTATTTTTATTTATTTTATTAAGGTTTATTTATTTTATTTACTATAAAAAAATGAACATAGATGCGCCTATAGTGAAAATTCAACCTAAATTCATAATAAATTTTTATGAAATTCAAAGAAATTTACTCTGAATTTAGGTCAAATTCCCTGTATAAGGGCATCTATTTTCACTTTGAGAGGAGCTCAACAAGGCAGAGAGGGACGGGCTTATAAACCGGTGTGAGCGCCCTTCGGTTGGCGAGGTGGGACTAAACTCTGGCCGCAACTAGGACCAACCCTTTAGTCCCAGTTTATGGTATGAACCGGGACTAAAGGGTGAGCCTCTGGTCCCGGTTCAAGCCACCAACCGGGACCAATGGTGGTGGGCCAGGAGCGAGTCCCATTGGTCCCGGTTTGTCCCACCAACCGGGACCAAAGGGGCCGGACGAACCGGGACCAATTCCCCCACGAGGCCCGGCAGGCCCCTGGCCGCACACACCGGGACCAATGCTCACATTAGTCCCGGTTCGTGACTGAACCGGGACTAACGTGAATATTGCCCTGTGACCAAAGCCCAGTTTTCTACTAGTGTCCGACAAAAACACAAGGCTAGTTACATTTGGGAGGGAGACATGCAATTGCAAATGGGGGCAACACTTGCAGTTGCAAGGCCTAATGTTGGACATGCAACCGCCCCCCTCTCCCACGGCTGATTTACAAAACAAAGGTCGGTTGCAGTCGGGTGTGGGCATGCAGTTGCATACCTAGTGGTAGACATGCAACCGCCTCCCTCCACAAAACACCATAGAATTGCGGGCGGGTGTGACACTTGCAATTGCATGACTAGTGAAACACATGCAACTTCCCTCTTCCCGATAAAACACTACTGAGTTGCAATATCAGTCGGGGACAACACTACACTTGCATGCCTATTGGCAGACATGCAACTACCCCCTCCCCTGACAAACACACCACTGAGTTGCAATCACGTCGAAGACATGTAGTTGTAGTTGGGGACCGCACTTGGAGTTGCATGCCTAGTGGCAGACATGCAACTGCCCCCTCTCCCAACGAAAAAAGAAAAAAAATACGCAAAAGCCAGTCCTTCACCAATTGCATGTGGAGTAAGCCGTGTGTAGTTGTGCACGGATAAACGAACATGCTACATACAATCAATTTTTCCTTCGAGGCTAAAAATAAAGAATAAATAAAAACATAGTTACACATGAATACAATGTTTGCGGATGAAAAAAATAAACATGAACAATTAATAATTAATAAAATTCAAAAAAATTAAAAATTGAAAAAACAAACAAACATACTTCAAAGAAGGAATTATGAGAGAAAAAATAACAAGAAAAAATGAGAAGAATGGAAATAATTGATAATTTTAAAACAAGAAACAAAAAAATCAAAAGGAAAACTATCCTAGAAATCCAAAATGAATTGGCACAAGCCATTTTGAAAAAATAATACAGAATGTTGCGACCGGAAAAAGGAAATGCAACACAAATTTGCACGAATTGGTGCATAGATTAAACGGTTTATCGCATTACAAAATCTTATACTAGCAAAGTTTGACCCACAGCGTGGAGGAAAATAAAATAAAAATGCATGGAGGAAAATAGAAGTGTGCATTGATTATTATATGCTAGAAGATATAGGGAAACATTGGACACACATGCTGATCTATTAGAAAAAACAACACAACGCTTTCGCTCTTTGCACTTTGCACGGTCTATTTTCAATCGTAGCCCAACAGACAAAAACAAAAAGAAACAGGCCGGCCGTGTCATCCTAACAGGCTGATTTAAACGTGACAAGCAGCTAGCATAAAACAAAATCAATGGATGCATCGACTGAGACTTCGATAGAAATCAGTCGACTGATTTTTAGTCGTTCCGTAATTTCTATATTGTATTCCATCACAGTCGTCCTCGGCACCTCGAGTATTACTTCCTCGAGTGCAATTCCGCATCAGCTATTCCCCATCACAAACATTAATAATATGAATAATTCCATGTTGATTTCAATAAATAATAATCATGTTGAATAAATGTTGAAAGCCACATAAATATCCAACACAGGTTTCGGACATTTAGAAAAATGTATCTACTAGAGATGCCCTTGATGTAAGAGCCGTCAGGTGACTGTTCCAAAACAGAAGAAAAATTGCTTCGTGTCCGTTAAGCTGATCCAAAAGTGCGAGTCCTGCGGTTTCTGAACTTGCGAGTGTGTCCCATATTCCAAAGTTTAAATAACCATTTACCAAGGAGCACTATCTTAAATTAAAAAAAAACACCTTGATCTTTTGCGACAAAGAAGGCTCCAAAGTCCAAACAGCCGAGCCCGAAACAGCAGTCAGAAAGGGGCGCCGGAATATGGTTGCTTTGCATCTCGAGCTAAGCTTTCACCGGACAGCAAGCCGGCGACGGCGCGACCCGAACCGTCGATCCCTTCCACCAACCCGTTCATGGCGTGCTAGCTTCTCGAGTTCACGATCACTGTACATGCGTACCATGTCGATCACTAGCCGGTGTGTGTGTCTATCTGCTCAAGAAACCTCGGCCATTGATTCGAGCAACACACTTTCCATTCGTCAAGCTCGTAAAGGCACGTGCTGTCGAGTCACTCCGAACCGAATCCGACTAATGGTCCATCCGCAACCGCGTGGCCTGGTGTGGAAAGGTGGGGGAGTATCTACTATGCTCTATCTATGGGGGAAATATCAAGTACTCCCATCCTTGGAGTACTCCCTTTGCTCCAAGTCTAAAACATCAATTTTAAATGTTTCAAAAATTCTGAAAAAAACTGTGTACATTCACATGGAATGTGACTACATCCCTAAAAAATTCAGGTCCAAACTCGTAATGTACATTGAGAAACAAAAAAGACAAATTCAGATGTGAATAGTGTAAAATGTTGCTTTTGTCTTTTTATGACACTATTCATGCTAGATTTCACATTTTTTTTCTCAATGTGCATTTAGAATTTGGGCTTGAAATTTTTAGGAGGTGTAGTCACAATCCTAGTAAACATACATATTTTTTCCAGAATTTTTGAAGGATTTAAAATTGATTTATTTCAAGTTGAAGCATGGGGAGTACCTTAAGGATGTGAGTACTTGATATTTTCCCTGTATCTATGTCCTCTCCGCGTGCCTGTTGCGACAGTGAGGGTGGCCAGCAGCTTGCCGGCGGGGTGTATATATATAGCTAGGAGCCTAGGACCTTGGGGCGTCGAGAAGAGCAGAGAAGCACCCATCATCATCCAGCTGAAACCATCGGTCGATCGCTCGCCGGACACAGCATCGATTCTCCTCGCACGCGCACGTCGGAGGTGGTTGATACATAGATAGATAGATAGGTGATGGAGAACGACAGGAACAACCAGGCTCCGCCACCGCCCCCAGGTAAATCAATCTCGATCGTCATTTTCGACCTCCATGGTTATGACCGAAACTGTCGCTGGATTCGCTGCATCGATTCAGTTAGCTGCAGTGTCGTGGTGGACATGGATTTTTGGAACATCTGCACCGGGGCCGCACTATCGCGGGCGTTCATTTGCAGCCGTGATTCTCGAGATGTGCGTCAGCCCAAGGATCTTTACGAGTCATTACGAGTAGTAACAAAGCTATGGACTGTGGGCTTTATTCTGCACTATCTTGTCCTGATGTAAGTGTCTTCTGCATATTTGCATGTACTCCCTCTCTCTCTCCATGCATGTCTTCTGCCGCATTCTTTTTCTTTTTCTTTTTCGAAAAGGAGGTTATCCCCGGCCTCTGCATCAGAAAGATGCATGTGGCTATCTTATTAATAAAAGCAAATATTCTGACAAAGTCAACCGATCTCACAATATAAAAGATCACTCATCAAGAGCTAACTGCAAGAGATCCGAATAGCCACAACCGGCATAGAAAAAGAGATAGGAAACTAAACTCCTATCCTATTACATGACCGCCATCCAAACCAGTCGAAGATATCCTGTGCTACCGTCTCCCAACGGATAGACCGAATAACCATACGCTCCCTGGCATCCGTCGGAGTGAGTAGCGACCACATACGGAGCATTGTAGTAGCCCGAAACACAACCTACAAGAAATGAATATGTGTTGTTCTGTTAAAAACCAAATCGTTCCTGCAATTCCATATAGCCCATAATAAAGCACACACTCCTACACGAATGAGTTTCGCGGTGCCTGATTGTACTCCATCCAACCACGTCCCAAATAACGTGTGGATGGTATTCGGAGGAGTAATGTTAAAAGCTATGTGCAAAGACCGCCATAATATTTTTGCCATCGGGCAATCGAGAAAGAGGTGTTTGACAGACTCATCATGATCACAAAAACTACATCTCGGCGATCCTGTCCAGTTACGTTTAGCCAAATTGTCCTTTGTTAGAATGACTTGCTTGTGAACAAACCACATAAACACTTTAATTTTTAAGGGCACTTTGACTTTCCAGATGTGCAAAGATCTAGGGATAATGTCAGAATTAATAATATCCACATACATGGATTTTACCAAAAATACTCCATTCTGAGTGAGTTTCCAGCGCAACTTGTCTGGCTGTTGAGAGAGTTGAACATCCATCAGTCTTCTTACAAGATGGAGCCAAGCTTCCCAACGGTTTCCCGCTGAAGTCCTCCTAAATTGTATATTAAGGGGAGTGGACTGTAGTACTGTTGCAACGTAAGCATCTCTATGCTGAACAATATTATAGAGAGAAGGATATTGGATAGCTAGAGGCGTCTCCCCTAACCATGTATCCTCCCAGAATCTCGTTGAAGTACCATTACCAATAATGAATCTTACCCTGTGGAAAAATGTTGATCTAACTCTCATCAGACCTTTCCAGAATGGTGAGTCGGTCGGTCTGACTGTCATCTGAGCTAAGGTTTTAGAATGAAGGTACTTATTACGCAGAATATGTGCCCACGTGGCCTCGGTCTCTACAGATAGCTTGTACAGCCATTTGCTGAGAAGACATCTGTTTTTCACCTCTAAATTTTCGATACCCAGCCCCCCTTGGTCTTTTGGCCTGCAAATAATATCCCATCTAGCGAGTCTGTACTTCCTTTTTAACTCATCACTCTGCCAGAAAAAACGAGAACGATAAAAGTCCAATCTTTTCCGGACCCCAACTGGGACTTCGAAGAAGGACAAAAGAAACATTGGCATACTTGTGAGCACCGAATTAATGAGAATTAGTCGGCCTCCATATGACATTAGTTTGCCCTTCCAGCAACTAAGCTTCTTTTCAAATCGATCTTCAATACACTTCCATTCATTATTAGAAAGCTTGCTATGGTGAATCGGTATGCCCAAATATGTAAATGGCATCGAACCCAATTCACATCCAAACAACTGTTTATAAGCTTCTTGTTCGTCTTTAGCTCTCCCAAAGCAGAACAATTCACTTTTATTAAAGTTAATCTTAAGTCCCGACAGTTGCTCAAAAAGGCATAGCAGAAGCTTCATGTTTCTAGCTTTCGCCAAATCATGCTCCATAAAGATGATGGTATCATCCGCATATTGTAAGATGGAAACTCCTCCATCAACTAGATGCGGAACGAGTCCACCAACCTGGCCATTATCTTTAGCTCTCCCTATTAGTATCGTCAACATGTCCACTACAATGTTAAACAAAATAGGTGACATCGGGTCTCCCTGTCTCAGACCCTTATGTGTCTGGAAGTAATGACCTAAATCATCATTTACTTTGATTCCGACACTGCCCTTCTGCGTAAAGGAGTCGACCTGCTTCCTCCAGGACTGATCAAATCCTTTCATCCGCAAGGCTTGCTGAAGAAATGGCCACTTAAATTTATCGTACGCCTTCTCAAAATCCACCTTAAAAACCACTCCATCTAGTTTTTTTGTGCGGATCTCATGTAGCGTTTCATGAAGAACCACCACCCCTTCTAGGATGTTTCTGTCCGGCATGAATGCTGTTTGAGAAGGCTGTACCACAGTATGTGCAATCTGTGTTAATCTATTCGTCCCCACCTTGGTAAAGATTTTAAAACTGACATTGAGAAGACAGATCGGTCGGAACTGCTCAATCCGCACCGCATCTGTTTTCTTAGGGAGGAGAGTAATCGTCCCAAAGTTCAGGTGAAATAGCTGCAAATGCCCATCGAACATATCATAGAACATTGGAAGCAAATCTCCCTTGATAATAGGCCAACATCTCTTATAGAACTCAGCCGGGAATCCATCCGGTCCAGGAGCTTTATTATTTTTCATCTGTGAAATTGCGTCAAACACCTCTTTCTCCGAAAACTGGGCGGTTAGGATATCGTTCTCATCCGTCGTAAGTTGAGGTATATCGTCCACCCTCGACTCGTCTAAGGATAGAAAACTCTCTTCAGGAGTCCTAAACAACTGTTTGTAATAATTTGTGATGTACAGTTTAAGGTTATCCTGACCCACAATCGTCCCCTCATCTTGCTCTAGTTGGAATATTCTCTTTTTCCTATGCTTGCCATTCGCAGTCATGTGAAAGAATTGAGTATTGTCGTCCCCTTGGACGACCTTTTGCACTTTAGCTCTAAGAGCCCACTTCAACTCTTCCTCTCGAAGCAGTTCTTTGAGCCTGAGTTCAGCCTCCACTTTAGCTTCCAGCTCCCTGTGATCTAAAATGGATGACTCGGCTTTTAAATCTAAGTTACTTATAATGTTAAGGAGCCTATACTTTTCAACCCTATAGACGCCACTCAGATGTTTAGCCCATCCACGAAGGAACTGACGTAAGTGCCTAATCTTATTCTGCCATCTTTCTATACTCGATCGTCCTCCTGAATCTTTTTCCCACTCCTGTGCTATTAAATCCAGGAAACCCTCTCGCTCAAACCATGCTAATTCAAATGAGAAGGTATTTTTATTTCCCACGTGAGTTGCCTTCCCAGAGTCAACAAGCAATGGAGTGTGATCAGAAATCCCTCGCGATAACGCCTAGACCGTCAGCAAAGGAAACTTCTGCTCCCAATCCACGCTGGTGAGAACACGATCCAGCTTTTCATATGTTGGGATTGGCAAGGTATTGGCCCAAGTGAACTTTCTACCAGAAAGCTCGATCTCTCTAAGGTCAAGGCTTTCAATTATTGTGTTGAACATAAACGACCATCTGCCGTCAAAGTTGTCATTGTTCCTTTCTTCCCGCCGACGTATAATATTGAAGTCACCCCCCACCAGGATGGGGAGCTGTTCATTTCCACAAATACGAACTAAATCAGCCAAAAACTCAGGTTTGAGCTCAGGCTGAGCGGCTCCATACACTGCCACGAGTGCCCATTGGAACCCATCCACCTTTGACCGAACTCGAAATTTAACCGCAAAGTCCCCCATGACAACATTCCGGACCTCCAGCGTGTCACACTTCACCCCAAGTAAAATCCCACCGGATCTTCCTCTTGGGGATAGGCAATGCCAATCAAACTCGACTCCTCCAGATAAGGTACCAAGAAACTGAGACGTAAAATTGTCTCTACCAGTTTCAGAGAGGGCAATAAAGTCTAATTTGTGCTCGATAGAAGCATCCGCTAGGAACCTCCGTTTAGCCAAGTCATTCAGACCTCTGCTATTCCAAAAAATGCCCTTCATAATTCATCATGAAATTTTTTAGTAGTCCGAATTCTAGCACTTCTGCGCACCGCCGAGGCCGGATGGATCCTCCGGTTCCATTTGGGCTTAGGCTTGTATTGCTTATCAACTTGATCTATCCCATCTGCCATGTTGTACGTACATGCAGCCGTGTATTCTAGCTCTCTTTCCCTCTATGCATGCACTCCCTGTGCTGCATGTAACCCCTCTCTCTCAAATGACCTTTTTTATTCACCACAGGCATGGACGACCGCGTCTTCTCTCTCTCTGAATTCTTCTCTCTATATATCTCTGAATGGCTCATATTGTAGGCACTCTTTTCATTTATTTCTTGTGTGCGCTAGTCTTCAAACGAGGGTTGGATCTACATCAGGAAAATAAGGATTGGCCGTTCTTGTCTGCACTATTTTTTTGAGCTCTTTTATGGTACCCAGCGACAAATATGGGCCGTCCATTGACAAAATCTAACTGTGACAAGCGAACTGTACTGCTCCAATTTTGCCAGTTGAATCACGAGCAGTATAGCTGGCACTGCTTCGTTCCCGTCCTCCAGTATACTATTCTAAGGGTACTTTGGGACGTAAAAGTTCAGCTCGCATGAGTGTCAAGTGTCGACATGGCCCAACACACCCTTTTCCTCCTGCCGCGAGGAGCTCGAGGAGGCCCCTGACACCGCTGCTCTCCTAGGAGCCCGTCGCCCTGGCGCTCACCGGCGACTGCTCTCTCATCGTCTTCGTCTTCACGAAAGTCCCTGCCGACGCCCTGCGCCATCCGCCGCTTAACCTCTGGCAGCGCGCCGCCTCACCCCAGCTTGGCCACGTCGCCAAATTCAGCGACGCCGTCTCGCTCTCCGGGGACTGGACAGCCGCCTCCTCCCTCAGCGAGGACAGCTGGGCCGAAAAGGTTTAGGACCTCTGAACCGACGTCTCCGCCTTCCGGATATCCGATGGCTCCAGGTGCACACTGCTCGTCCACGACGGCAGCTGGTAGTGCCGGGCAGATGAGACCACGGCGATGGGAGGGCTACGACTACGACAGGGAGAAGGGGGCGAACAGATGAATCTGCGGCGAGTGTTGCCTAGAAAATGAAATCTCTAGCTAAATTTTAAACTTCAATGTCTATCCTATCCTCAGCAAATCGATGGTCAGATTTTAATATACTGCTCCCTCTTCGGTCAGCAGTACAGGGTACCGTAA
>NC_057802.1:583111704-583252694 GCF_018294505.1 Triticum aestivum | reverse complement strand
ACAACAAGGATTGGATCTGCCTGTACTAGAAAACTACGTCTGCCTGGTTGACTCATCCAAGAAAACCTTGGTCTCCTTGAGCACCATTGCTATTGGAGGCTATGCTCACCTCTCCATCTCTATCAACCATTTTGGCTCTCGTTCGGGTGCAGGGATCAGCTCTTTTTGTAGCCATCATGCTCGTTGAGGAAGACAATATAGCTCTCCAAGGAACAAGAAGATGTAGGCATGTAGCAGTGTCCGTCCATGTGCTCCCAGGAATTTCGTCCAGCTCCTGTTGTCTCCTTGTGGGATGTGTACAGAGGTCTGATGAACAGTTCCTTATAGGCCCTAGGTGTATCACAGAAGCCAGCTCTCATTAGCGGCTGATGACGGCACGGATCCCTGCGCGTACGGGCGGTCAAGATAACGCGGCCGGGGTGCAGATGTTCTAATGAATGTTTTCGGTCGTCTTCAGATCAGATAAACGTACCCCAAGTCGTTGGCTTGTTTGCTCATGCGTGTCCCGTTGGTGTGCGTGTGCAGGCTACTACCCGTCGGCGGCTGCGGAGCAAAGGCAAGCCGGCGGCGGGAAGAAGGGCCGCCGGGGAAGCACCAAATCCAAGGGCGAGAAGGGCTTCATCGAGGGATGGTACGCCTCAAACCCACGCCCCCACCACTGCTCCATCGATCCATACAACCTCCTTTCTAACTTGCTTCATTGTCGCTGGTGATTTCCGGCCTGATGATGTCTCTATGCGTCGTGTTTTTCAGCCTGGCGGCGCTGTGCTGCTGCTGGATCTGCAAGATGTGCTGCGACTGGCCGCCGAGGTCGCTGCCGGCCAAGACATTGGTGCCAGTGCCTATGAAGAACATACACATACAGAGAGAGTCGTTGCTTAATTACAGTGTTTGTTTGTTTGTTTGTTTGTTGTTTTAGGTTCTGCAGAAATAACCAAGAACGCCTGCGTCTGCGTATGTACCGTGCGCCACACCAATAATCAATTTTAAGGCGCCAAATTATCAGCCTACTGTTGAGGATCCTCTAATTAAAGATAACGTCTGCTGTGCAAAAATGAAAGCATTTATTTGCAGATGTCGAAATCATGAAGGCGTAATCAGCGGTCACATGTGCAGAGGTGGTAGTAGTAGTGGTGGTGGTGGTGGGATCAAGTTTTTTTTTTGAGAAATATAATGGTATCGAGTCAGGTCCATTTCTAATTGCTCGGTAATCGAGTTGTGTGCATCTTAAGTATGCAAGTCGTGTGGGATTATCCTTCTTTAAAAAGGGTCTATCTCTGATTGCTCGGTTGGTAGCAAGAGAGAGCATGTGTAGCATCGTTGATAGGCCTTGGTCTCTTGACAGCCCGAACTAAATTGCAATCCATCCCAGAATTTTGCCATGAATAAATGGGAACGGCTTTGTCTTGCTTCATTGAGACCGAAGGACGTCTCGCCGTAAGGGCGCCCTCCCCTCCCTACTATTGGGCTGGCCAAGTAGCTTCCTGTGTGTTTGTTCATTTTTTAAAATATGTTTTTGTTTTGTTTATATTTTAAAAATATTCTAAATGCATATATTTCAAAACTTATTTTAGTTATTTTTTAAAAAAATAACTGCACATTACAAAAATGTTAATACAGTGTACAAAATTAGTTCACGTGACTTTTAGAAAATGTTGATAGTTTAAAAAAATGTTGTGGCATTTAGAAAAAAGTTTGACAATTAAAAAAATCTTAGTGTAATTCATGAAAAAATTGTTTAATGGGACATTAAAAAAATCTTCATACGTTTCGAAATATGTTCATGACATTTTCAAAAAAAATACTTATAAAAATTTAAAAAAATGTTCACATAGTTAAGAAAAAAATATTACACACCATTCAAGACAATGTTCAAAGTGTTTCTGAAAAATGTTTATCATGTATTAAAAAAATATTACACACCATCTCGCAAATTATTTTGGCATGGAATTAGGAACAATCTGGCAGAAACCGGGAGTGTCTTTAGCTTGCAAAGACAGTTCAAGTCGGAGCATTACCTTCTCAAAAAAGTTGTACTCTTAATCTGAAGGTACTATATACATGTCTGATCTTTTGGTTTGTCCTGCTGTAGTTTTCCTCAGGGAGAAATAGGCTTTGCCAACAATGAAGTCTGGCACGTGAATGTGCATACATGCACGTAATTTTATCTTTTTGTTTTTCTTGCGGGTCACCTAATTATCAGTATTTGTTCCAGACGCGTCTTGCATGCTCCCGCCTCGGTGCTCCCATCCGTGCTCCTCTCTTGTGTGTGGCGGAAGGAAAACTGGCTGGCTGGAGCAAAGAATCTCGGCTTGGATGCAGAATTCTTTCCTTTCCTTGCCAGCACGTCTTGCCGTGCCATGTGGGTCGAGGCTCCCGGCCCCCAGCGTGGCCAAATTCACTGTTTTGACCCTTACGTGAAAATTTAACCTGATTTGACCCTGTTTGTAAAAAAAGTTCGGATCTGACCATTTTCGTACCGCCGTAGACGTTGACTGTAGAATATAACGGGCTACCGCCATGGTCAAAGGCGGTAAGCTTGTGGTCAACGTGATGATGTGGCAGCGATGTGGCAGGCCGTGGTTGTAGCACCTGGGCCGACCTGAATGCTATATACACTGGTTGATCTAGTGGCTAGCGCCAGGGAGGCAGCAGTAGTTGGTCTTGTGTTCTAATCTGGAAGACGGAGCATCTGCTGGGCTCGTGGTTCGTGGATGGCAGATACAGTTTCCTCCTTCGGCGTTTTAGTCGTGGTGGGGTGCCAGATCTGGAGTTCGATGGCGTGTCCGGGGTGTTGCCCCGGTCTGATTAGTTCAACGGTAAGGGCTTCATTTTTGGTGAGCCACCTTGGAGGTCCGCAAAACTGCATATCAGCGATGGAGCCGCGTCGAGCTCGGGTGAGGAGGTGATTCGTCATTCTTTTCTTCGGTGGCTGCTGTGGTGGTGCCGGAGGCAGGTGACGGACGTTGGTGTCAAGCTCAGAGATGCTCTGCTATCTTTTCAGTTTTGTCATATCGGTCTTTACGTGACTTGTACTTTGTTCTTTATGATATGAATGAGACACGTAAACCATGCAAAAAAATCTGGCCAGAGGCATTTTTTTTTGTTTGTTTGTTTTTTCCCGATAAACATGAAAAAAATAGTCTAATTAATGTTAGATCGAATTATTGTCAAAAATAATTTTTTACTTATCTGTAACTGTTCGATCTAGACCGTTCATTGATTGAGCATAATTTTGACCATGTAAATATCATTTATAAAAGAAGTGTTTTTAAGGAATACAGGAAAAGATATTCTCTTTTTCCTCAATACAATCACACAATGCATGTTTCCATATGTACAAGATATGATGGCATCTCCATTCAACATCTTCACGGTCCGTTGTTAACCGTGCCACAATTGGATGAGAGTTTGTCGTACGCTAAATAAATTCAATTTAATTTTGCTATTGAACTAGTCTGAGATAATTACATTAATCAATATGTTACTAATCAAGTGAACATTACAATGTCATTTGAAGTGTGGACACATATGACATGGCGTTTGATTCTAATTTTCACATAAATTATAAAGCACATACATGAATATTAATCTCCATTCCAAAATATAGTGCTATATTTTTGAAGTCAAACTTTAACCAAATTTATAGAGAAAACTATTTATATCTATAATACCTAATATATAAAATATGAAACTACATCTCATGATGAGTATAATGATGTATATGTTAGGCATTCTAGATGTAAATATTTTTCTTCAAAAACTTGGTCAAAGTTGGTGATGTTTGACTTCTTAAAACATATATATGCACTACATTATGAAACGGAGGGAGTAGATTACACGCATGTTGGAAGTCGTAAGGTCACACATATATTACTGCTATATGAATATAGTTCACGCATATGAGAGTGCTACTCCAGACATTTTGTTAAACATTAGAGCTCCAGACGTATTTTTAGTATGGTAAAGAAAGAGAGAAAAGGGGAACATTTCCTTGTCCTATCGCATATCTTGTATATAAAGAAACATGCACCGTTTGATTGTGTTTAGGAAATAGAGAATATTTTTTCCTGTCATTCCTTTAGAAAGACACTTATCTTATAAATGATATTTACATAGTCAAAATTATGCTCAATCAATCAACAGTCACATAGTAAAAAATTGTTTCTGACAATAATCCATATCTAACATTAATTAGACTATTTTTTTCATTTTTATTGGGAAAACAAACAAACAAAAGAATTGCCTTCAGCCGGATTAGAACACAAGACCAACTACTGAAGCCTTGCTCACGCTAGCCACTAGGGCCCAAACTGCTTCAATTTAGTAGAGCAACGCGGTCTATTTATAGCAATCAGCTCGGCCCAGGTGCTACCGCCCAAGACTCTGGCGGTAGCCACTTGCCACATGGCTGCCACATCATCATGTTGACCAGAAACCTACCGCCACCGCCAATGTCTATGGCGATAGAAAAAGGGTCAGATCCGAATTCTTTTTACAAACAGGGTCAAATTCGGCTAAATTTTCGCATAAGGATCAGAACAGTAAATTTGGCTCCCGAGCGCCGCGCCACACGGCGCTGCGAGGCGGGGCGAGGTACGCCCAGGCCGTGCACGTGCCACTCCTTTCAGCTCCGGCACGAGACCAGGTCAGCACTGATAAAGTGGCCGTCTGATAGATATGAAACCAACCATTCACGCATCAACCAATCCAGTCCATTTGCCCTGATTAGAAGGGGGAAGACTAGAATATAATCTGTCCATGAGATAGTAGGATCAACCCAAGAAACTCATATTTAGACCATTCAAAAAATTCTGAAATTATTTGACAAGATATGTATGATGTATGTCTACAACTTCAAAAAAGAAAATCAGCTCAAAACTCGATTTAAAATCGGAGATACAAAAATGAAAAATTGAACTGTGAATAGTGCCAGCTTTGGGTGAATAGTACTCCCTCCGTCTGATAATGTAAGACGTTTTTTGACACTACACTAGTGTCAAAAAAGTCCTACATTATAAGACGGAGGGAGTATTTCACAGTATTCACATCCAATTTTGTCTTTTTTGTTTCTATAAGTGAATGTTGAATTAGCAGCTGAAACTTTTTCAGGTTGTACATTAAACATTGATGTCTGTCTGCAATTATCACTAGTGTCAAAAAACGTCCTACATTATGGGGCGGAGGGAGTATTTGACAGTATTCACATCCAATTTTGTGTTTTTTGTTTCTATAAGTGAATGTTGAATTAGTAGCTGAAACTTTTTTGGGTTGTACATTAAACATTGATGTGTGACTGCAATTATTTTCAGAAATTATAACATGTTTAATATCTTCAAAGAAGTTGATCTTATTGATCTCACCTAAAGCCAGATCCTACACAAGTTGCCCCCCGTTTAGAAGCAAGGGAACTACGCTTTTTCTTGTGGTCAATTCTATTGATCCATATGGATGAAAAGAGTGGCACCACACAATATATTTTATGCAAGCAATGGAGGAGAGTAGTCGGACCAAGAGAAATGTTGAGCCACTGTGCATGAACGTTGCGCCAAAGGTTCTTTCAGTAGCTTATGCACCGACTGAAAATCAATCATGGCAGAATCTCGCAGATCTAAGCCCTGACCTCGATTTTACAAAGTTCCTCATGCCTCCTACTCCTATGTACTGAGAACGAGAAGAAATGATGTCCTGGGTATTTTATTGTAAGATCTCATACAAGACTTTAGAAGATTATATAACCAATCTAGATGATGGTCAGCTCCATGTTACACACAGAGTTGTATAATTCGACCCTATCTATGTGAAGACATCTGTGAAGAGACATCAGAGAAGGAGGGGCGCCTTTTAAAGACCAAGACGGTACCAGCTAGCATATAGATCATAAATACCCGTGGATATTTACATTACAATCTCCGTGATTGTGCAGCAAGGGCTATAAATCATGGCTCATTGGTACACCCACATTTAGGTCCACAGATCAACCAAAACAACATTCCACATTTACAAACTTAAAAAAGAGTTGGCAGATGAAATCACTGGCAAAGAAAATTATGTTTGATCATACTGTAAAATACTGGAATAAGAGAGCGATTACAATCAGGAATCCGATGATTGAAATTTGTTGTTGCTAGCTAGACTTGTGTTGAAAAATTTGTAGACACATTTTTTGGCGGTGACCGTGCAATGGTGCAACAACCCAACTGCTTACAAATTGGTAGTAATTACATACGACAACACAAATCTTTTTTAGCTCACTTGGTGTCCAATAATACTCTAAATCAAACATGCTTAAAGAGTTCTCACGTGATTGCTTCCAGAAAAGAAGATGCATCTTATTAGTACTAGCTAAATTTGTCCCTTTTTTAATTGGTCCCGAACAACGGTTACGATTCTTGGTTCTCTCTACCCATGGCTGATGCCAAATCCTCTGATAACGTTGGTTCCTTAATTTGGTTACAAATGGAAACTAGTGTTATTTTCAATTTGGATTTAGCAATTCATCGTTGCAATCAAGTTGAACCTATTTTCATAGAGAATGGTTATGGAAGGGGACAGAGCGTGTGGGAGGAGATGTGCATGGTCACTTGAGTACAGTCTAAGGTGGGATGGTGCCATGATGAAACCGTCTAGGAAGTAGCGACGCGTTGGGTTGACCGGTGCCGTCGTCTCGATCGTCGCCACATTGGGCTAGCTACGAGAGGGTCGGGAACCGCATTGATGATCTGACAACGCATAGGAAGAATTAATAAGTGTGTCATGTAGGGGGATTAATGCAGAGGAGGGTCAGTGTCGGCGTCTCGCCGCTCACTGGTCGTTGGCTACTGTTGGGATGTTATTTTCCTCGAGAGATTGGATCTACTCCGTCTGCAACCCAAGTCGAGGTAGGAGACCTAGTTATTCTCTGCAGTACGGGGAGAACATAGGAGGCTTTCCACAAAAGAATGTTCAATGGCTGGAGGGCATCCCACCTCGCATCAAGACTGCCCACCCATCATCTGGTTGTTAGGCTCAAAGTTTTCAAATTTTCATCGAATTTGAGTTGCCACCTAATACATCGCCTAACTTATGGCTGAAAAGATAAAGCTAAAAATCGGGGGAGAGAAAACAAGTGTCATGAAAAACATTGACCGTAGTATCCAAGGTCACGTTCACCCAGCACGCCCTAACTTCATGTCAAAATCTACGCATTTCAAGCCATGTTTAGAAGCAAGGGAACTACATTTTTTCTTGTGGATAATTTTATTGATCCATGCATACATGCATGGGTGAAGAGATAGGTACCACACAAAATATATTAGCAATGGACGAGGAAAATTGATAAATCATGGTAGAATCTTTACATTGCAATCGTCGTGTTTGTGCTGCAAGGGCTATAAATTGGTACACCCACATGTTAGCTCTATATATCAACCAAAACAATATTCCACATTTATAAACTTAAGAAGAATTGGCTGATGAAGTCATTGGCAAAGAAAATTATGTTTGATCATACGGTAAAATACCGGAAGAAGAGAGCGATTAAAATTTGTTGTCGCTAGCTAGACTTATGTTGCAAAATTCATAGATACGTTTTTTGGCGGTTACCGTGCAATGGTGTTGCACACCCGACTACTTACAAATTGGCAGTAGTTACCCATGACAACACAAATGTTTTTCAGCACACTTGGTGCCCAATAATACTCTAAGTCAAACATACTTGACTAAGAGCTTCTCACATGATTGAAGATGCATAGCTGAATTTCTCCCTTTCTTAATTGAACTTGCACAACGGCTATGATCTTTCGTTCTTGGTACAAATGGATGATACCAAATGCTCTCACAACGTTGGTTCCTTAATTTGGTTACAAATGGAATCTGATGTTATTTCCAATTTGGATCAGAAATTCATCATTCAATCAAGTTGAACCAATTTTGACAGAAAATGTTATGGAAGGGGACAGAGCGTGGCAGGAGATGCGTCGGGCCGCTTGAGTGTGGTTTAAGGCGGGAGGCACCGTGATGAAATCATCGAGGAAGTAGTGACATGTAGGGTTAAGCGGCGTCGTCGTCTCGCTGGTTAAAATTCAGCTAGGTTCACGTGTTTCAAAAATATGTTCGTGAGATTTAAATAAAATATTTATATACTTTTTAGGAAAATTAAGTAGATAGAAAACATGTTTCGTATTTTGCAAAAAAAGATGTTTCGGATCATTAAAGAAAATGTTCAACGTGTTTTTGGAAAATGTTTATCACACATTCAAAAAAGTTCAAAACATGTATTTTAAAAAATATTGAACGTTTATCAAAAAAATTCAAAAGGTATAAACAATGTACAACATGTATTGAAAAAGGCAGATGTGCATTAAAGAGAAAAAAAAAGCATAAGAAAGACACAAAGTACCGCCTCGCTGCAGGCGATCGCCAGATGACCAGCTCAATAGACCATCCGGTTTTGCTTGGTTTTGCATTAGGCGAGATATAGCTTCCGCATGACTCACCCTAAAAAAACAATAATAACTCCCTCGTGACTCGATAGTACTCACGACAACACAACTGCTTACAAATTGCCGTAGTAGTTTTGATTTGCGCGGTGGTGTTTTTTTTTAACACAGTACAGACACAAGCGCTCATATACACGCGCATACACTCACCCCTATAAACGCACACACGCATATCCTACCTCTATGAGTACCTTCGAAAGACTGAGCCGGCATATCATCTTGAAATTTACGAAATCACCATAGGCACCTGGATCGTCGACGGGAACGTATCCTCTCACTGAATGCGTATCGCCGGAAATCCTAAAATAAATTCAGAAATAAATGCGAGCATTAGGACTTAAACCCTGATGGACTGAGAATACCACAGTCCTCTAACATCCAACCACAGGTTGGTTCGCCGGTGGTGTGGCCGTGGCATGCCCAGTCACCTTACTGGTGTGGATCGCGACCCGCCCGTCTCCGGCGCTGCAACAAAAGGAAGGTGGAGCTGAGCCACTCCTTTCACCTCTGCTCGCGAGACCAGGTTAAACACTGATAGAGTAGCCGTCTCTCCAATGGATGTGCCAACAAGAAGACGAAAGCAACCATTCAGCCATCGATCAATCCATCACGACACGCGGTATCGCACGGACAAGCTAAGCAAGCGAACTACGCTTTTTCTTGTGAACAATTTTATTTATCCATACATGCACGATAGGCACCACACAAAATAGTACTCCCTCTATAAATAAACTAATATAAGAGTGTTAGTTTAAAAAAAACTAATACAAAAATGTTTATCATTAAAACACTTTTATATTAGTTTACAGACAGGGGCGGAGTCAGCACATTGGCGTTGGGTTCAGCTGAACCCAACGATTTTTTATAGCCGCCTATAGTATACAGATACGTACATGCTTTGACCCCAACAAAAAATAAGGGCTGACCCCATCAAACTTAGATGCTCAATGCAAAGCCCAAAAGCCCACAAGGGAATTGCCACGTGACAAGCCTGTTCGTGGGTTCCTATTTGCTTCGTGCCCTTAATCCTAATCTCTTTTTTTTGCGATGCTTAATCCTAATCTCTTGTATGTAAACCACAACCGCATGACCTCTTGCCCTAGTTGTTCGCTTCCTCGATCCTCCGATCTGGTCTCTCCTATTCGCCATCAATTGGTCACCACTTGAGACACCACCGACGAGCTGACAATGACAAGTCGACGGCGGCAAGCAGACTATTATAGTTCAAATTCGAGGTGATGAGACCGCATCATCATATCTCTTGCATATCCCCTAGTTTCTTAATTGTGTATTCCAGAAATTTTGATTGATTTAGCCTATCCAAAGGAGTTTCTGTAAGGGAAGTCGTCAAGTCGATCACCAGATCCGAAAAATGATGCGGGTACATCAAGGCCAGCCGTTAGGTGTACGCAAAGTCCATCGAATATCGTTCTTGCAAGCGGGTTTTAAAGCCATATGGATTAATTTAGATATGTTGCCTTATGATCCAACTAATCAGAAGATAATTTTAGAGGATGGTGATACTAGGCAAAGATATTTAATAAGGCCACTATCTAATTTTCATTATCCACAAAGGGCCATTGGTGATGTTTCATAAAAAGTAATCTAGAACGGTTTGATCAATAAGCATGTTACTTTTTCTTTTATCTGTCATCGTCTAAAGGTATTGTGAGATGACACAACATCAATGAAGAGATGCAAATCATTCTTGAATGTTGTCAAGAAAAAGTTGTGTCACAAAATGGGTAATCGGTTCATGAGTGATTCTTTAATTTGCTATGTGTTGAAAACTATGTTTTCTATCATTAGTATTAAATGTTTTGCTTGATCTTTTTGAGATGATGAAATCGAACGGGGTACTTGAGTGACTTAACATACTTCTTTTGCTTGCTGGTCTTTAATTTTAAACTTTTTAAACTAACTTGTCATTTGCTTCAATGTTTTCAGGAACATGAGAAAATAAACCTAAGACTTGAAGTCATCTTGGTACCACTCTATTTATAACATGTAAAAAAGAGGTTTTATTATTTCGGTCAATAGGTATGTACAGCACCCTTTTGATTTTACCGTCATACAGTATGTGATAAATGATATCATAATTCTATTCGTTATGTTGTCTTTGAATGTTATACTTTTGTTATAATATTGTATAAAATCAGACCTTACACGTAAATTATTTATATTGAATTCTCACAATAATTCAGTGAGTAAACCCAATAGCTAAATTTTCTGGCTCCGCCCCTGTTTACAGAGGAAGTATATTAGCAAGCAAATGGAGGAGAGTAGTCGGACCAGGAGAAAATGTTGAGCCATTGTGCAGGGGCATTTGGCCCAAGGTTCTTTTCGGTAGCTTACGCACCGATTGGAAATCCATCACGGCAGAATTTCCCACTTCTTAATCTTGACATCGGTTTTACAAAGTTTCTCATGCCTCCTACTTCTATGTACTGAGAACGAGAAGAACTCATGTCCTGGGTATTTAAATTTCAAATCTCATAAAAGGATTTTGAAGAGTATATAACCAACCTAGATGATGATCAGCTCCATGCTACACACAGAGTGGTATATTGGGGCCCTATCTTTGTGAAGACATCGGAGAAGGAGGGGCGCCTTTTAAAGACAAAGACGGTACCAACTTGCACATAGATCATACATACCGGCGGATCTTTAGATGGCAATCATTGTGTTTGTCTTGCAAAATCATGGCTCATTGGTACACCCACATGTTAGCTTCATATATCGACCAAAACTATATTCCACATTTATAAACTTTAAAAACAGTTAGCAGATGAAATTGTTGGCAAAGAAAATTTTGTTTGATCATACAACAAAATACTGGAATAAGAGAACGATTAGAATCAGGAATCCGGTGATTGAAATTCGTTGTTGCTAGCTACTTGTGTTGTGTCGCAAAAATTTGCAGGCACAGCTTTTCGTGGTGACCGTGCAATGGTGTAACAAGCCAATGAATGAAATATGCCCTAGAGGCAACAATAAAGTTGTTATCTATATGTCCTTATATTATGATAAATGTTTATTATTCATGCTAGAATTGTATTAACCGGATACTTAGTACATGTGTGAATACATAGACAAACAGAGTGTCCCTTGTATGCCTCTACTTAACTAGCTCGTTAATCAAAGATGGTTAAGTTTCCTAGCCATAGACATGTGTTGTCATTTGATGAACGGGATCACATCACTAGATAATGATGTGATGGACAAGACCCATCCGTTAGCTTAGCATTAATGATCGTTTAGTTTTATTGCTATTGCTTTCATCATGACTTATACATGTTCCTCTGACTATGAGATTGTGCAACTCCCGAATACCGGAGGAACACTTAGTGTGCTATCAAACGTCACAACGTAACTGGGTGATTATAAAGATGCTCTACAGGTGTCTCCGATGGTGTTTGTTGAGTTGGCATAGATCGAGATTAGGATTTGTCACTCTGTGTATCGGAGAGGTATCTCCGGGCCCTCTCGGTAGTGCACATCACTATGAACCTTGCAAGCAATGAGACTAATGAGTTAGTTGCGGGATGATACATTACGGAAAGAGTAAAGAGACTTGCCGGTAACGAGATTGAACTAGGTATGATGATACCGACGATTGAATCTCGGGCAAGTAACATACCGATGACAAAGGGAACAACGTATGTTGTTATGCGGGTTGACCGATAAAGATCTTCGTAGAATATGTAGGAGCCAATATGAGCATCCAGGTTTCACTATTGGTTATTGACCGAAGATGTGTCTCGGTCATGTCTACATAGTTCTTGAACCCGTCGGGTCCGCACGCTTAACGTTCGATGACGATTTGTATTATGTGTTATGTGATTTTATGTACCGAAGTTTGTTCAGAGTCCCGGATGAGATCACGGACATGACGAAGAGTCTCGAAATGGTCGAGGCATAAAGATTGATATATTGGAAGGTTGTGTTTGGACAGCGGAATGGTTTCGGAAAGGTTCGGACATTTTCCAGAGTACCGGGGGTTACAGGAACCCCCCCCTGGGGGGAGTTAATGGGCCCTAGTGGAGAGAGGAGGCGGTGGCCAGGTGGAGGTGCGCGTTCCTCCTAGTGGGAATAGGAAAGGGGGGGGGGGCGAATCCTACTTGGACCGGGAGTCCAAGTAGGACCCCCCCCCCATGGTGCGCCCCCACTTGTGCCGGCCACCACTCCTCCCCCCTTTATATACGTGGGAGGGGGCACCCCAAAGACACACCAAGCCTTCTCTTAGCCGTGTGCGGTGCCCCCCTCCACAATTACACACCTCGGTCATATCGTCGTAGTGCTTAGGCGAAGCTCTGCGCCGGTAACTTCATCATCACCGTCGCCACGCCATCGTGCTGACGGAACTTTCCCTCGGCCTCAACTGGATCAAGAGCTTGAGGGACGTCATCGAGTTGAACGTGTGCTGAACGCGGAGGTGTCGTACGTTCGGTGCTTGGATCGGTTGGATCGCGAAGACGTTCGACTACATCAACCGCGTTACTAAACGCTTCCGCTTTCAGTCTATGAGGGTACGTGGACACACTGTCCCCGCTCGTTGCTATGCTTCTCCTAGATAGATCTTGTGTGATCGTAGGAAATTTTTGGAAATACTACGTTCCCCAACAGTGGCATCGGAGCCAGGTCTATGCGTAGATGTTATATGCACGAGTAGAACACAAAGAGTTGTGGGCGATATAGTCATACTGCTTACCAGCAACGTCTTACTTTGATTCGACAATATTCTTGGATGAAGCGGCCCGGACCGACATTACATGACCGCGTTCATGAGACTGGTTCTACCGACGTGCTTCGCACACAGGTGGCTAGCGGGTGTCACTTTCTGCAATTTTAGTTGAATGGAGTTTGACTACGCGCGGTCCTTGTTGAAGGTTAAAACAACACACTTGACGAAAAATCATTGTGGTTTTGATGCGTAGGTAAGAACGGTTCTTGCTAGAAGCCCATAGCAACCATGTAAAACTTGCAACAACAAAGTAGAGGACGTCTAACTTGTTTTTGCAGGGCTTGCTGTGATGTGATATGGTCAAGACGTGATGATATATAAATTGTTGTATGAGATGATCATGTTTTGTAAAACTTATCAGCAACTGGCCATGAAACTTATGGTTGTCACTTTATTGTATGAAATGCAATCGCCATGTAATTTCTTTACTTTATCACTAAGCGGTAGTGATAGTCGTAGAAGCAATAGTTGGTGAGACGACAACGATGCTACGATGGAGATCAAGGTGTCAAGCCGGTGACGATGGTGATCATGATGGTGCTTTAGAGATGGAGATCAAAGGAACATGATGGCCATATCATATAACTTATTTTGATTGCATGTGATGTTTATCCTTTATGCATCTTATTTTGCTTAGTACGGCGGTAGCATTATAAGATGATCCCTCACTAAATTTCAAAGTATAAGTGTTCTCCCTGAGTATGCACCGTTGCTACAGTTCGTCATGCCGAGACACCACATGATGATCGGGTGCGATAAGCTCTACGTTCACATAAAACGGGTGCAAGCCAGTTTTGCACATGCAGAATACTCGGGTTAAACTTGACGAGCCTAGTATATGCAGATATGGCCTCGGAACACTGAGACCGAAAGGTCGAGCATGAATCATATAGTAGATATGATGAACATAGTGATGTTCACCATTGAAAACTACTCCATCTCACGTGATGATCGGATATGGTTTAGTTGATAGGGATCACGTGATCATTTAGATGACTAGAGGGATGTCTATCTAAGTGGGAGTTCTTTAGTAATATGATTAATTGAACTTTAATTTATCATGAACTTAGTACCTGATAGTATTTTGCATGTCTATGTTGTTGTAGATCTATGGCCTGTGCTACCATTCCTTTGAATTTTAATGTGTTCCTAGAGAAAGCTAAGTTGAAAGATGATGGTAGCAATTACACGAACTGGGTCCGTAACTTGAGGATTATCCTCATTGCTGCAGAGAAGAATTACGTCCTTGAAGCATCGCTAGGTGCAAGACCCACTGCAGGAGCAACATCGGACGTTATGAACGTCTAGCAGAGCAAAGCTGATGACTGCTCGATAGTTCAGTGTGCCATGCTTTACGGCTTAGAATCGGGACTTCAACAACGTTTTGAACGTCATGGAGCATATGAGATGTTCCAGGAGTTGAAGCTAATATTTCAAGAAAATGCCTGAATTGAGAGATATGAAGTCTCCAATAAGTTCTACAGCTGCAAGATGGAGGAGAATAGTTCTGTCAATGAACATATACTCAGAATGTCTGGGTACCACAACCACTTGACTCAACCGGGAGTTAATCTTCCTGATGATAGTGTCACTGACAGAGTTCTTCAGTCACTGCCACCAAGCTACAAAAGCTTCATGATGAACTATAATATGCAAGGGATGGATAAGACAATTCCCGAGCTCTTCGCGATGCTAAAGGCTGTGGAGGTAGAAATCAAGAAGGAGCATCAAGTGTTGATGGTTAACAAGACCACTAGTTTCAAGAAAAAGGACAAAGGGAAGAAGGGGAACTTCAAGAAGAACGGAAAGCAAGTTGCTGCTCAAGTGAAGAAGCCCAAGTCTGGACCTAAGCCTGAGACTGAGTGCTTCTACTGCAAAGGGACTGGTCACTGGAAGCGGAACTGCCCTAAGTATTTGGCGGATAAGAAGGATGGCAAAGTGAAAGGTATATTTGAGATACATGTTATTGATGTGTACCTTACTAATGCTCGTAGTAGCGCCTGGGTATTTGATACTGGTTCTGTTGCTCATATTTGCAACTCGAAACAGGGGCTATGGATTAAACGAAGATTGGCTAAGGACGAGGTGACGATGCGCGTGGGAAATGGTTCCAAAGTCGATGTGATCACCGTCGGCACGCTACCTCTACATCTACCGTCAGCATTAGTTTTAGACCTGAATAATTGTTATTTGGTGCCAGCGTTAAGCATGAACATTATATCTGGATCTTGTTTGATGCGAGATGGTTATTCATTTAAATCAGAGAATAATGGTTGTTCTATTTATATGAGTAATATCTTTTATGGTCATGCACCCTTGATGAGTGGTCTATTTTTATTGAATCTCGATAGTAGTGATACACATATTCATAATATTGAAGCCAAAAGATGCAAGGTTAATAATGATAGTGCAACTTATTGGTGGCACTGCCGTTTAGGTCATATTGGTGTAAAACGCATGAAGAAACTCCATGATGATGGGCTTTTGGAATCACTTAATTATGAATCACTTGATGCTTGCGAACCATGCCTCATGGGCAAGATGACTAAGACTCCGTTCTCCGGAACAATGGAGTGAGCAACTGACTTATTGGAAATAATACATACTGATGTATGCGGTCCAATGAGTGTTGAGGCTCGCGGTGGGTATCGTTATTTTCTGACCTTCACAGATGATTTGAGCAGATATGGGTATATCTACTTGATGAAAGTCTGAAACATTTGAAAAGTTCAAGGAATTACAGAGTGAAGCGGAAAATCATCGTAACAAGAAAATAAAGTTTCTACGATCTGATCATGGAGGTGAATATTTGAGTTACGAGTTTGGTCTTCATTTGAAACAATGTGGAAAAGTTTCGCAACTCACGCCACCTGGAACACCACAGCGCAATGGTGTGTCCGAACGTCGTAACCGCGCTTTATTAGATATAGTGCGATCTTTGATGTCTCTTACCGATTTACCACTATCGTTTTGGGGTTATGCTTTAGAGACGGCTGCATTCATGTTAAATAGGGCACCATCTAAATCTGTTGAGATGACACCATATGAATTATGGTTTGGCAAGAAACCCAAGTTGTCGTTTCTTAAAGTTTGGGGCTGTGATGCTTATGTGAAAAAGCTTCAACCTGATAAGCTCGAACCCAAATCGGAGAAATATGTGTTCATAGGATACCCAAAGGAGACTGTTGGGCCTTCTATCACAGATCCGAAGGCAAGATATTCGTTGCTAAGAATGGATCCTTTCTAGAGAAGGAGTTTCTCTCGAAAGAAGTGAGTGGGAGGAAAGTAGAACTTGATGAGGTAATTGTACCTGCTCCCGAATTGGAAAGTAGTTCATCACAGAAATCAATTCCAGTGATTCCTACACCAATTAGTGAGGAAGCTAATGATGATGATCATGAAACTTCAGATCAAGTTACTACCGAACCTCGTAGGTCAACCAGAGTAAGGTCCGCACGGGAGTGGTACGGGAATCCTATTCTGGAGGTCATGTTACTTGCCCATGACGAACCTATGATTTATGAGGAAGCAATGATGAGCCCAGATTCCGCAAAATGGCTTGAGGCCATGAAATATGAGATGGGATCCATGTATGAGAACAAAGTGTGGACTTTGGTTGACTTGCCCGATGATCGGCAAGCCATAAAGAATAAATGGATCTTCAAGAAGAAGACTGACGCTGACAGTAATGTTACTGTCTACAAAGCTCGACTTGGTGTGAAAGGTTTTCGACAAGTTCAAGGAGTTGACTATGATGAGACCTTCTCACCCGTAGCGATGCTTAAGTCTGTCTGAATCATGTTAGCAATTGCCGCATTTTATGATTATGAAATTTGGCAAATGGATGTCAAAACTGCATTCCTTAATGGATATCTTAAAGAAGAGTTGTATATGATACAACCAGAAGGTTTTGTCGATCCAAAAGGTGCTAATAAAGTGTGCAAGCTCCAGCGATCCATTTATGGACTGGTGCAAGCCTCTCGGAGTTGGAATATACGCTTTGCTAGTGTGATCAAATCATATGGTTTGATACAGACTTTTGGAGAAGCCTGTATTTACAAGAAAGTGAGTGGGAGCTCTGTAGCATTTCTGATATTATATGTGGAAGACATATTGTTGATCGGAAATGATATAGAATTTCTGGATAGCATAAAAGGATACTTGAATAAGAATTTTTCAATGAAAGACCTCGATGAAGCTGCTTATATATTAGGAATCAAGATCTGTAGAGATAGATCAAGACGCTGAATTGGACTTTCACAAAGCACATACCTTGATAAAGTTTTGAAGAAGTTCAAAATGGATCAGTCAAAGAAAGGCTTCTTGCATGTGTTACAAGGTGTGAAGTTGAGTCAGACTCAATGCCCGACCACTGCAGAAGATAGAGAGAAAATGAAAGTCATTCCCTATGCCTCATCCATAGGTTCTATCACGTATGCAATGATGTGTACCAGATCTGATGTGTGCCTAGCTATTAGTTAGCAGGGAGGTATCAAAGTAATCCAGGAGTGGATCACTGGACAGCGGTCAAGAACATCCTGAAATACCTGAAAAGGACTAAGGATATGTTTCCTGTTTATGGAGGTGACAAATAGCTCATCGTAAATGGTTACGTCGATGCAAGGTTTGACACTGATCCGGATGACTCTAAGTCACAAACCGGATACGTATTTATATTGAATGGTGGAGCTGTCAGTTGGTGCAGTTCCAAGCAAAGCGTCGTGGCGGGATCTACATGTGAAGCGGAGTACATAGCTGCTTCAGAAGCATCAAATGAAGGAGTCTAGATGAAGGAGTTCATATCCGATCTAGGTGTAATACCTAGTGCATCGGGTCCAATGAAAATCTTTTGTGACAATACTGGAGCAATAGCCTTGGCGAAGGAATCCAGATTTCACAAGAGAACCAAACACATCAAGAGACGCTCCAATTCCATCCGCGATCAAGTCAAGGAGGGAGACATAGAGATTTGCAAAAAACATACGGATCTGAATGTTGCAAACCCATTGACTAAGCCTCTCTCACGAGAAAAACATGATCAGCACCAAGACTCCATGGGTGTTAGAATCATTACTATGTAATCTATATTATTGACTCTAGTGCAAGTGGGAGACTGAAGGAAATATGCCCTAGAGGCAATAATAAAGTTGTTATTTATATTTCCTTATATCATGATAAATGTTTATTATTCATGCTAGAATTGTATTAACCAGAAATTTAGTACATGTGTGAATACATAGACAAACAGAGTGTCCCTAGTATGCCTCTACTTAACTAGATCGTTAATCATATCAAAGATGGTTAAGTTTCCTAGCCATAGACATGTGTTGTCATTTGATGAACGGGATCACATCATTAGAGAATGATGTGATGGACAAGACCCATCCGTTAGCTTAGCATTAATGATCGTTTAGTTTTATTGCCATTGCTTTCATCATGAATTATACATGTTCCTCTGACTATGAGATTGTGCAACTCCCGAATACCGGAGGAACACTTAGTGTGCTATCAAACGTCACAACGTAACTGGGTGATTATAAAGATGCTCTACAGGTGTCTCCGATGGTGTTTGTTGAGTTGGCATAGATCGAGATTAGGATTTGTCACTCCGTGTATCGGAGAGGTATCTCTGGGCCCTCTCGGTAATGCACATCACTATGAGCCTTGCAAGCAATGTGACTAATGAGTTAGTTGTGGGATGATACATTACGGAACAAGTAAAAAGACTTGCCGGTTGATGACGACATGTACCTAGGGTAGGGCAATAGACCTGATCTAAGTACCCTACCCAAGGACACTGCCCTGCAATCAAAGACAGCAGATTCAACCGACTCAAATAACTACATAGTCCAACCCACTCGACTGAGAGTTCCACTCGGACAACCCAAGTCCATTCGACAAGAGTAGGATCACTCGACCATATCAGAAACCACTTGGAGTATGGAAGATCTAAGGTCACTCTGAATGAAAACGGCCAGGCGTTCACTCCGTAGTTTTAATGATCATTTATATGACTTTAATGTTGGCGTTACCAGTAACGTCCTGTCTTTATGTACATTGAACCCTGTGTAACTGAGGGCCGGAGGGGTCTGGCGAACTCTATATAAGTCACCCCCCTCCTCAGGCACAAGGGTTCACCCCCCCTGTAACTCCACACATATAATCCAGTCGACCGAGCTCCCGAGCACCAAGACGTAGGGTTGTTACTTCCACTGTGAAGGGCCTGAACTCGTAAATCTTGTGTGTACAACTTCACCATAGCTAGGATCTTGCCTCCTCATACCTACCCCCCATTCTACAGTCAGGTTTAGACCCACGACAGTTGGCACCCACCTTGGGGCAGGGGTCTTAGCGACTTTCTGGTGAGGTTGCGATTTTTTCGATTCCCATCATCATGGTTTCCGGCGGCGGTTTGGCTGAGGGCCGCGAGATCCGTCTCGGCGCGCTCGTCTTCATCGCCGACGACTCCGCTTGGCCCCAGGAGGCTCCACTCGACATCGAGACGCTCCCCGTCCGCGGGGCGACGCACTTTCGTGCATGTGTTCGCGGCGTCCTTCTGCGGCAGCCATCAACTAAGTATCAGTCGGCCCCCGCAGTATCCTTGCTCCCCGCTGTTCGCCGCAGCAAGCGATCCGGTCGCTCGCGGCTTCAGCAGTGGGTGAAACACGCGGTGGCACGCCAGTCGGCCACCCCCAAGTCGTGGCAATCGAGCCCGACGAATCACTCTACGGCCTGTTCGACTGGCTCCGTCGAGACCTTGTCTGAGTGCGACAGCAGCGATCCTGCAGTTGAAGTCCTGATGGTCGACTCTCCGCGCAGCCCCCCTGGCATGCGCCGCAATGGTGGCGGCGATGGCGGCGGCGATCAGTCGCGCGTTCACGAAGAGTACCATCCCGAAACCCTTTCCTCTAAGCAGAGGGAGGAACTTCACCGCCGCAACATGGACACGCTCCACACGCCCATCGTTGGAGAGACCTCTAAGGCTCGGGCCTTGGAGGAGGTGCGCCTAGCCACTTTGGCTGAGCGCACTCGGTTGAAGAACCTTCAGCATGCACCCGACGAGCGGGCTCGTCAGCAGATCCCCGAATCTAGTCGACACACCCGGCAATTGTTCCCGCCTCAACCTCAGGTATAACGCACTCCGATTCAGAATCTTACAGCTGCAACCCATATACCAGAGTCCATTCAGCCTTCCCAGTCGGAGGCTGGAAGAGGTTTGATGCAAATCCGGGCTTTACTTCGGGCAGCAGGTGAGCAGAACACAACAGTGTCTCAGTCACGGGACATGATCTATAGCAGATCTGTGGTGGCTGATACAGTCCAGTCAGCTGATAGCCCAAGATCGCTTCTGAGGCATGAGGGACGTGGGCATCGTCAAGAGCAGTACTTGGGTCGGAATCATGAGCAGTTTGATAACCGATTCGACCGCGATAACCGCCGTCGAGTGCCTACGCCCCCTCCGAGGGGCGGCTCATATGTGCCCCGTCATCATGATGACAGGTGTCCATACGGTGGTGAGCGGAGATTGTCAGTCGACCCAAGAGAGCTTGGGTTTGATGCAAGGTCAATTTTGGTGCAAGGTCTGGCCGACAGGAATCGGGCACACAGAGAAGGGCAAGACAGAGATCGCCCGAGTGGAAGCAGAGTACATGTTTCATGTCCCGAGTGCTTTAGCAGAGCCATCAGGGCCGCTGAGATCCCTCCCAACTTCAGGTTGGCGACTAGGGTTAGTAAGTTTACCGGTGAGTCGAAGCCTGACACTTGGCTCGAAGACTACCGAGTGGCTGTTCAGATCGGTGGTGGAAACGATGAGGTGGCTATGAAGCATCTTCCTCTGATGTTAGAGGGTTCGGCCAGAGCATGGCTGAATCAGTTGGCCCCAGGCAGTATATTCAGTTGGGAAGAGTTAACCCGAGTGTTTGTCAGAACTTTTGAAGGTACTTGCAAACGACCAGCAGGGTTGGCAGAATTGCAACATTGTGTAGAGAAGTCGAATGAGACCTTGAGAGATTACATTCAGAGGTGGACCACTTTGCATAATACAGTGGAAAATGTATCTCAACATCAATCAGTTTGCGCCTTCAAGGAAGGCGTACGATATCGAGAGCTTAACCTGAAATTTGGCCGGACAGGAGACATGACCCTGACCCGAATGATGGAAATAGCCACTCGGTACACTAATGGAGAAGAAGAAGACCGACTCCGCAGTGGAAAGGGCGAGCCAGTCGCCCAAGATACCGGAGGAGGTCGGAAGCAGAAACGCAAAGCCGAGCCAGCAGATCCATGTGAAGCTTTGGTCATAGGTCAAGGAAAGTGCAAGGGGAAGCCCAAAGTGCCCTGGATCCCCAAGAAAGTAAAAGATCAAGAAGGAAATGATGTGTTGGATTTGCCATGTCACATTCATACCAAGAAGGATGAAGAGGGTAATCTGATTTATCCTAAACACACCACTCGACAGTGCCGGCTCCTGATCCAGCAATTCCGAGAGAAACAACCCAGTGAAAAGGAAAAGGAAAAGGACAAGGATGAGGACAAGGAAGAAGAAGATGATGGTTTTCCCAACGTCAATTCCACTCCGGTGATTTTTGCTGACATCGAAAGCAAAAGTTGATTGAAGGTCATCAATAGAGAAGTAAACATGGTTGCTCCAGCAATGCCAACATATTTGAAGTGGTCCAAGGTTCCCATCACATTCGACCAGTCCGACCATCCCCCGAGTGTTGCCACCCCTTGGAGGCAAGCGTTGGTGGTCGACCCAGTCATTGGGGGCACCCGACTGACTAAGGTCCTGATGGATGGAGGCAGTGGTCTGAATATTCTGTATGTTGAGACCCTCCGAGGGATGGGCATTCCGATGTCCAAGCTCAGCGAAAGCAACATGCGATTTCACGGAGTTATCCCTGGGAAGAAAGCTGATTCACTCGGCCAGATTACACTCGGCGTGGTTTTCGGTGATTTGACCAATTACCGTAAGGAAAAGTTGACATTTGAAGTTGTGGATTTTCATAGTGCCTATCATGCTATTCTAGGCAGGACCGCGTATGCTCGTTTCATGGCTCGACCATGTTACGTGTACCTCAAGCTGAAAATGCCTGGCCCTAGAGGCGTGATCACAGTCACTGGCAATCGGCAGCGAGCTGAAGAGTGTTTCCAGAAGAGCTCAAAGATCGCCGATGAGCAAATGGCAGCAATTGAGATGGCAGAATATCAGAAGAATGCAGGTCCGAGTGATTTGTTGAGAGCAACGAAGCCTGCTTCAGATTCTGCATTTCAGTCATCCGGTGAGACAAAGTCAGTTCATATTCACCCGACTGACCCCAGTGCTGCTCCGACTCACATCACGTCAACACTCGACGCCAAATAGGAAGAAGCGCTCATCCAGTTCCTCCGTGAGAACTGGGACATCTTCGCATGGAAACCTTCTGAGATGCCGGGTGTGCCCAGGGAACTGGCTGAGCACTGTTTGCGAGTCGACCCAAAGGTAAAACTAGTCAAAGAGCATCTTCGACGGTCCGCCGTACAGAAGAGAAAGGCAATTGGTGAAGAAGTGGCTCGGCTTTTGGCTGCTGAGTTCATCCGAGAGATTTACCACTCCGAGTGGCTCGCCAATGTCGTCATGGTTCCTAAGAAAGATGATTCACTCCGCATGTGTATCGACTTCAAGCATATCAATCGGGCCTGCCCGAAGGATCACTTCCCTCTTCCTCGCATCGATCAGATAGTCGACTCGACTGTGGGGTGTGAGCGGTTGTCTTTCCTGGATGCATATTCCGGGTACCATAAGATCCGACTATATGGACCCGATGAAATAAAAACAGCTTTCATAACCCCATTGGGGTGCTTTTGTTATGTCACCATGCCCTTTGGTCTCAAGAATGCTGGTGCCACATTCATGCGCATGATTCAGAAGTGCCTGCTCCCTAAAATCAGTCGGAATGTGGAGGCATATATGGATGACATCGTTTTTAAGTCACGCAAAGGTTCCGACCTGCTGACTGATCTCGCTGAAACCTTTGCCAATCTAAGGAGATATGATATCAAGCTCAATCCATCGAAGTGTACGTTTGGAGTTCCAGGTGGCAAGTTACTCGGTTTCCTTGTTTCCGAACGTGGGGTCGATGCGAACCCAGAGAAGGTTGGTGCAATTCTCCGAATGAAATGCCCCATGCGTGTACACGACGTTCAAAAGCTTACTGGTTGTTTGGCCGCTTTGAGTCGATTCATCTCTCGTCTCGGTGAAAAGGCACTGCCTCTTTACCGACTGATGAAGAAATCTGACAAGTTCGAGTGGACTCCTGAAGCTGACGCAACGTTTGCAGAGCTATAAACCCTGCTTTCCATCCAGCCGGTGCTTGCTGCCCCAATCAACATAGAGCCTTTATTGCTTTATATTGCAGCCACTGGACAAGTTGTCAGTACCATACTCACGGTCGAGCGGGAAGAAGAAGGCAAGGCCTACAAGGTTCAGCGCCCAGTATACTATATTTCTGAAGTTTTAACCCCATCCAAGCAAAGATACCCGCATTACCAGAAGCTTGTCTATGGGATCTACTTGACCACAAAGAAGGTTGCACATTACTTCTCAGATCATTGATATGTCCATTTTGCATCATGCTTTTATATCGATATTTATTGCATTATGGGCTGTTATTACACGTTATGTCACAATACTTATGCCTATTCTCTCTTATTTTACAAGGTTTACATGAAGAGGGAGAATGCCGGCAGCTGGAATTCTCGGCTGGAAAAGGAGCAAATATTAGAGACCTATTCTACACAACTCCAACAGTCCCGAAACTTCACTGAAGTCATTTTTGGAATTTATAAAAAATACTGAGCGAAGAAAGTACCAGAGGGGTCCCACACCCTGGCCACGAGGGTGGGGGTGCGCCCTACCCCCCTGGACGCGCCCCTGCCTCGTGGGCCCCCTGGCAGGCCTCCAGTGCCCATCTTGTAAGTGCATCTAGTGCCCCTTAGTGATTTTGGTGTACTGAAGACTTATAGGTTAAGGGACTAATATGTTTATGAGTGTACACAGGTCTATAAGTCTATGAGGAGTTTGATATTTACAGAGAAAGTCGACCCCTAAAAATGAAGTTCTTCGACTGAAGACTTTGGATTTCTGAAGACTTTGAAAGTGAAGAAATTGGTGTGACCTTGAAGACTTGGTATTCATTTGAGGAACATGAAGCGTGAAGACTTTTGTTTTCGTAGTTTCATTTTCTCTTTCTTGAGTCATAGGAAACACCGTACTGTTAGAGGGGGTCGAGGAAATACTAAGGAAAAATTTCCATGTGATGCTCAACTCAAAATCCTACACCTACCAATCCCTTCGAGTGAAGCCATTGGAAATCTCATACAGTTCAGTCATATTCTTCAGTGACAGAGACGAAGTTCTTCTGGTCTCTGAGGAATTTTTTCTGACTGAGGAGTTAGGAATTCGCCAGTGCGGATTGCCTACACAGTGAGGAACATGATAGCCCTGAGGAATTTGATACTCAAATTTCCGACCATTGCTGTGCTATGCGCCAGCTGTCCCAAAATATCTACCCACCTAACGGTCATATCATTGAAGGGCATTTATGTCTTATCATGTCGGGCTACTCCCTAGGCTATAAATAGCCGCCCCCTACAACCACTAGCTGGTTGGCTGCTCCGAGAGAAACTGACATTTGTCATTTGAGAGCATCCCATCCTCCGAGGACTTTGAGCGAAAATCATCAAGTGAGTAAAACCCAAACCCAAACACCTACAAACCCAAAGTGATTGACCATCACTGAATAGATTGATCCTGCATGGATTCGACGCTTGTTACCTTTGAAGACTGTGCTTCTTCCACACGGTTAGGCATCATGGTCTAGAGCATCCAAGAGGAATTGTGGATCGCCGAGTGACCGAGTCTGTGAAGGTTCGGAAGTCACCTGAAGACTTACCACGAGTGATTGGACGAGGTCTGTGTGACCTTAGCTCAAGGATAATATGGTGAGGACTAAGTGTCCTGGACTGCGTGTTCAGGACTGGGTGTCCGGGACTGTGTGTCCTCAGGTTTAAATACCTAGCCGCGCCAACCAGATGTACAACTGAGACAGCAGTTGGAACTGGTCTACCAAATCATTGTCTTCACCAAGCCAACTGGTTCGATTTCCTCAGTACTGTGTTGTGTGCTTGTCATATCTGTATTTGAAGACTTTGACTGAAGACTTTCTCAATTTCCTCAGTTCAATTTCTTCAGTCTATTTGTCTTCATCCTGTGTTATCCTGTGTTTGCGCTTTCTCTACTCTGTGCATGTCTTCATTTCATCATGATGACCATGCTTGTATCCTGTTATGTTTACTTCTGAGTACGTATTCCGCTGCAAGTAGTTCTTCGCTAAGGAATTTCCTCACCCGCAAATTCCTCAGTGAAAAATTCATAAAAATGGCCTATTCACCCCCCTCTAGTCGATATAACGCACTTTCAATTGGTATCAGAGCGAGGTACTCCCTTGTTCTGTGTGATTTTAGATTAACCGCCTGGAGTTTTAGTTATGTCGACCGCAAGTATGATCAAGGTCTCTGCTGGGTGTCCTACCTTCAATGGGACGGACTACCCCTGCTGGAAGAATAAGATGCGAATGCATCTTGAGGCAATTGATAATGTTGTGGAAAATGGTGTTCCCTCTGTCTCACCCTCACTGAACGCTACCGATGTGAAGAGATTCAAGAACCTCGATTCTCAAGCGAAGAATATCATATGTGGCCATTTGAGCGAAGGACAGTATGGAAGAGTGAGTGCTTTGGAAACTGCTAAGCTTATCTGGGATAGGCTGTCCAAAGTGAATGAAGGAGTCTCAACTCAGCGGACTCTCGAGTTGATGTTCTTCGCAATCTCTTCAACCGCTTCAAAAGACTCGATAATGAAAATGTTCAACAAACCTTTGATCGCCTCACTGACATCTCAAATGAGCTTCAAGCGCTTGGTGCCACTGACATCACTTGATTCCTCATTTGATACAATGGCATTGATGATACAAGAACGTGCTGATTACAAGTCACTTGATCCCGCCGATATCCTTGAAAGGCTAAATACTCATGAGTTCCAGCTCGCTGAAAAGAGAGACCTCTATGGTTCGAGCTATGGCAGATCACATGCACTGAAGGCCAAGGCAGTTTCTGAGTCGGAAGATGAAGACTCTGGCAGCAGCCTTGGTGATCCTGAAGAACTGAGCCAGGAACTAGCACTGCTCGTGAAGAAATTTCAAAAGTTCTCAAGACGTGGTCGCTTTGGAAGATCCTCAAGGAGCAATGATTCCTCATCCAGTGACTACAAGAAGAGGCTTTGTCATAAATGCAAGAAACCTGGACACTACATTCAAGATTGTCCTTAGTGGGAAAAGGAATCAAAGAAGAAGAAATACAAGGATTACAGTTCTGATGATGCGAAGAAAAAGAAGAAATCCTCAAAATCTTCATCATCAAAATCCTCAAAGTCTTCATCTCACAAGAAGAGCAGCTCCAAGAAGGCTCGGGCATTCATTGGCAAGGAAATGGACTCTGAAGCTGAATCTGAGGAACATGAGGAAGAGGAGGCATCTGAGGAGTCCGAGTCTGGAGTAGCTAGTCTAGCTCTCACTACTGCATTCGTCAGCAAGTCTATCTTCAACTCTGAAGAAAATGGCTTCACCAACAAAGCTGATGAAGGCAATGATGACTACGCTCCCACCTATTGCTTCATGGCAAAGGGTGCCAAGGTACTCAAATATACCTCCTCTGAATCTAGTGAGAATGAATCTGATGAAAACCTCAAGCCCAGCTACTCTAAACTTGATGAGATTGCTGTGAAACAACAAAGGGCTTTTGAGAAGGTTCAAAACATGCTAGACAAAAGTGATGATATGTTGGGTGAAGAAATGGATCACACTAAAACCTTGACTGAAATCTTCAGAGACTTCAGACTAGGTTTGACAACCTTCAAAGTCATCATAACACTCTCTTATCTGATCATGAGAAGCTTTCTTATGAATTTCTTCAAAGAAAGCAAGATCTTGAGAAGCAAAGAGTGAGTTATGAAGATCTTTAGAAGGAGCGCGATTCATTACTTGCTCAACAAATCAGCGCTGCTCAGGAAGAATTTGTTCCTCGATGTTTGAAATGCATTGAACGTGAATATGCTAATTCTTCACCTGAATGTTCAAATGCTTCAAATGCTACAAATTCTTCAACTGTCTCTGCTATCACTAATTCCTCATCTGAGGACATTGCTAGTATCACTGACGATGCAGGGCTGAAGGAATTGTACATGACAGGCATGTACAAAAGCCTCAAAGGGCAGACTCTTTGTGATGTGCTTAAAAAGCAGATCCTCAATAGGAACCCTAGGAAAGAGGGTATTGCCTTTGAGAGGAAACTCAATGCTGATGGTACATATTGGAAGCCTGAGCAGTACCCCAAAACCTCATGGGTTGCCGCAAAGGGACCTCCAGTTGATCCATTTAATTTATCTGGTTTTGCATGTGAATCTTCTCATTCTTCTGATGAGTCATTTGACTCCAACTATAAACTGTTTAAAAATCAGAATGGTGAAGTATTTGCTAGATATGTTGGCACTAACTGCAGGAACGGTTCTCCTATGAAGAAAATCTGGGTTCCCAAAAGGTGCCTTGAAAGTCTTCAGGTGAATGTCCTCATGACACCACCTGTGAAGAATAGGAACCCCAGATCAAATTCTTCATATGGATCCAAGTCCTCATACGGATCGAATTCCTCACGTGGATCATATTCCTCAAAAGGATCAAAGTCCTCATATGAACATCATCGTGCTAACAACTCTGTTTCGCAGGGAAGAGCTAAGGGCTATGAATATGAGCATTATTCTTCTAATCATTATGTTCATAAGTCCTCGAAGAATTTCTCTGCTTATTCATATGCTTACCCTAACTCCTCTTATGTGAAACGAAATGGATTGGCTTCGATGCCACCTTTCTCATATGGAGCTCGCAGAGTGATGAACTCTTTGCCACCCCTTCAAATGTGGGTGGTGAAGAAAAAGAACTAATCTCTTATGCAGGGTCAGGTCTCCAGACGTGCTCAAACGTCTGAAGAATTTGCTGGAGACCTGAAAAGTGCCTGAAAGGACGCAGGCTAATCATGAAGAAATGAACTTTCATTTCTCACGTCCTCATACTATTTTAACTGTTGCATTGCTTGATGAAATTGGTCTGATGAATTGTGATGTCATATTCTTCACTGATGAAGTATATGAAGTTCGTAAGCTGCACTAATTCATCTGCAGGATGATCAACCCAAAGCCACTGAGTGGGTCCTCGATAGTGGATGTACAAATCACATGACTGGTGACAAGAATCTATTGATGGATGCTCCCTTATCACCATCGCGTCTGAAGCATATCATGTTCGCTGAGAAAGGCAAAAGTCAGGTATTGGGTCTCGGTAAGGTTGCGATCACAAAGGATCGACACATGGAAAAAGTCATGTTTGTCGAGTCCTTAGGATACAACCTCATGTCTGTCTCAATGCTTTGTGATCTTGATATGGTTGTTGTCTTTGGCAAGTATCATTGTGTTGTGGTTATGGAAGCTGACAATTCCAAAGTCTTCGAAGGCTTTAGGAGAGGAGACTTGTGTATTGTTGATTTCTCTACAGGACCGCAACCAGCCGTGTGCCTACTTGCAAAAGCTTCAGAAGGCTGGCTATGGCATCGACGACTTGGTCATGCAGGTATGAGGAATTTGCACACGCTTGCGAAGAAGAAGCACGTCATTGGCATTGACAATGTCAAATTCCTCAAGGATCACTTATGCGGAGCCTGTGAAGCTGGAAAGATGACCAAGGCTAAGCATCCAGCAAAGACTATCATGACCACTACCCGACCATTTGAATTGCTTCATATGGATCTCTTTGGTCCTAATCATTACTCAGCAGTCACAAATGATGCATCTCTCTATGGCTTTGTTATTGTTGATGATTACTCTCATTACACATGGGTACATATTGCCACTTACAAACATGAAGTGCAGGAAGTCTTCAAACGATTTTCCTCGAGGGCTTCAACCAACTTCGGTGTGAAAATCAAGCACATCAGAAGTGACAATGGAACTGAGTTCAAGAATTCTGGTCTTGATGACTATCTTGATGAACTTGGTATTACTCATGAGTTATCTGCTCATTATACTCCTCAGCAGAATGGCGTCGTGGAGTGCAAGAACAGAACTCTTGTTGAGATGGCTCGCACTATGCTTGATGAGTACAAAACGCCTCGTCGTTTCTGGATTGATGCAATTTATACTGCGTACCACATCATCACCAGAGTATATCTTCACAAATTCTTCAAGAAGACTGCCTATGAACTCCTCACTGACAAGAAACCCAATGTGAGTTATTTCAAAGTCCTCATCACAACTCAAAATTTGCACCGAAAGCACATGAAGGTTTTATGCTTGGTTACGGAAAGGACTCGCACACCTACAAAGTCTTCAACAACGTTCTTCACAAGGTTGTTGAAACTGTAGATGTGCGGTTCGATGAAACTAATGGCTCGCAAAGAGAGCACCTACCTTCTGTGATAGATGAAGCAACACCTGAGGAATCTATCAAGTTCAAGGCTACTGAGGATGTCATTCCTACCGAAGAATCTGCTGAAGAATTCATTCCAGAATGTGAAGAACGTCGAGCTAATGCACCTGAAGAAAATACTGAAAATGGTGCTGAAGAAAATGCTAATCAAATTCCTCGACGACAACCAGCTCATCCTCGCGTTGCAAAAGAAGTGCAAGTTGAAAAGATCATCGATGACATTGAAGCACCAGGTCCTCTCACACGCTCAAAAGCTTCACATTTATCTAACTTTTGTGGGCACTATGCTTTTGTCTCTATCACAGAGCCCACTAAGGTAGATGAAGCATTTCTAGAGCCTGAGTGGATTCAGGCCATGCAAGAAGAATTACATCAATTTGAGCTCAACAACGTCTGGGAACTGGTTAAACGTCCAGATCCTCGCAAGCACAATATCATTGGCACAAAGTGGATCTACCGCAACAAGCAAGATGAAAATGGCCTTGTGGTGAGGAATAAGGCACGGCTTGTAGCTCAAGGCTACACACAGGTTGAAGGAATTGATTTCGATGAAACTTTTGCACCTGTTGCTAGACTTGAAGCTATTCGCATATTACTTGCTTATGCTAACCATCATGATATCACTTTATATCAAATGGATGTGAAAAGTGCATTCCTCAATGGTAAGCTTGAGGAAGAAGTATATGTTGCTCAACCCTCAGGTTTTGAAGATCCAAAGCATCCTGACAAAGTCTTCAGACTCAATAAGGCCCTCTATGGCCTCAAGCAGGCCCCTCGGGCATGGTATGATACTTTGAAGGAATTCCTCATGAAGAAAGGCTTCAAACCCGGTTCACTCGACCCTACTCTTTTCACTAAATCTTATGATGGTGAATTGTTTGTGTGCCAAATATATGTTGATGATATTATCTTTGGCTGTACTGACCAACGTTATAGTGATGAATTTGCATATATGATGAGTGAAGAATATCAAATGTCTATGATGGGAGAATTGAAATTCTTCTTAGGTCTTCAAATTCGTCAACAGCGCAATGGCATATTCATATCTCAGGAGAAATACCTCAAGGATGTACTGAGGAAATTCGGCATGCAAGATTGCAAAGGCGTCAAAATTCCGATGCCCACAAATGGCCATCTGTGCATTGATGAAAATGGTATTGACTTTGATCAAAAGGTATACCGCTCCATGATTGGTTCTTTATTGTATTTATGTGCATCTAGGCCAGATATTATGCTTAGTGTTTGCACGTGTGCCCGATTTCAAGCTACACAGAAAGAATCACACCATAAGGCTGTGAAGCATATTCTTCGATATCTAGCTCACACACCAACACTTGGATTATGGTACCCCAAGGGCTCGACTTTTGATCTCATTGGATATTCTGACTCTGACTATGCTGGTGATCGTGTGGACTGCAAGTCAACATCTGGTACATGTCATTTCCTTGGACGATCTTTGGTCTGTTGGTCCTCGAAGAAACAGAACTGCGTATCACTGTCTACTGCTGAAGCTGAGTACATTGCTGCTGGTTCTTGCTGTGCTCAATTGATGTGGATGAAGCAAACTCTCAAGGACTACGGCGACAACATGAAGAATGTGCCTCTCTACTGTGACAATGAGAGTGCCATCAAGATTTCTCACAACCCAGTTCAGCACTCGAAGCCAAAGCACATTCAGATTCGTCATCATTTTCTTCGTGATCATGTGTTGAAGGGAGACATTTCTATGTAGCATGCGAAGACTGAAGAACAGCTAGCCGATATCTTCACAAAGCCCTTGGATGAGAAGAGATTTAGCAAGTTGCGAATCTTCGAATGTTCTTTGAAAAGGACACTCATCCTAACACTTATGCAAAATTGATGACTTAGATGTGCAACACATGAAGAAACATTTTTCTTCAATCAATGAAGAATAACACTCTAAGTGTGAAGAAATTAACGAAGAATTTGATTCTCAGAACCCTACGACAATTGTATGCGGTGTCTGAAATCATAATTCTTATATGGTGGGTCACGCCACCACTAAAGTTGAAAATCTTCAATTTGAGTTTCTCCCCAGTTTTGAAATTCCTCAGTTGTTCATATTCTTCAACTTTGCATTGTCTTCACTTTTTCCGTCGTTTTTCTTCATTGGCTATATATATATATGTGTGTGTGTGTGTGTGTGTGTGTGTGTGTGTGTGTGTTTATGTCCTCTACAGCATTCACTTATGGCTAATTCTTCAAGTTGGTTTTTCTGCTAAGTGAATGTGACCGGACTCTTCCCCCTCTATGCTAAACTCAACCCAATCTATTCACAAATTCTTCATGTGCGTTCTATTTGAAACTCGTTCAAAATCTTCACTGTGTCCTTGTCAGCTGAAGAATTTGCGAACGGAACTTTTAACTTATCTTATCCAAATTTTCGGCTTTGCCGCTCAAACCGTTCTGCATCCCACGAAACACTTATCTATTCACCCACGATCTAACACGATCTCCACTTCTCAGTACGTGGGTGACACATGTCAAGCGAATGAGAAGGGTCAGGGGCACGTTCGTCCAAAATCTTTAGGCGAACAGTTTTTCACCGTGGCTGTAAATACCCCCTCTTCCCTTCCTCACTTCCTTTACTCCGCTCAACCTCTCTCCAGCTCGATCTTCTCAAACCCTAGCGCCGCCGCTACTTCATAGTCGCCGGTGAGGAAGAGCTTCACTGCCTCGGCCGCGTCGCCGCCGTACTCGCGCTGGCCGTGGAAATCTTCACTCCTCCGCCGCCGTAGCCGTCTTCCTCCGCCGAGTTAGGGCGTGGAAGATCTGCACATACAAACTTCTCATCTCTACCTCACAGTTCGTCGTGTTCTTCGTCCAGGGTAATTAAAAGTTACTTTTACTACCCTCTTTGATTCAAATGATTTCTACAAAATCTTCAAAGGTGTTTATTCTTCAAATTCTTCACACACTAAACACCTCACATGTCATCTGTTCTTGATTCGTTTCTCTAAGCAATAATTTTTCTTCAAGATTCCTCAATTGTGTGGATCTTCGATCTATACAACTCTGGAACCTAAGACAAAGAACGCTTAGTGAAATTCTTCAAGACTCATCTGGTCAAATTCCTCAAACTTGTTCTTTTTGAAAAACCTTCTGAGAACGCATATGACCTCTCCAAATTCCTCGCAACTATACTCTGTTCATAGGTACTCATGTCTACTGCTGAATCTCTAGGTTCTCATCAACTTGACTCATTTGCAGCGTTCCTCGAAGAAAAGTTGCATACTTCCTCAGAGAATTCAATTGTTCAAATTCCTCATCTGAAGAAAATGGCTGATGGAAAGAAGCCACAGAAAGGAGGAAAGAGGCCTGAGGTCAACACTTCATTTAAAATCCCTGAGGACATCTATGCTGGGTACTGCACACCCCCTGAGGAAGATAAAAATCAGCGCAAGGTGCACATTCAGAAGATAGAGAGGAGATGGGCAAGAGAGTGGAGGGAGTACAGGTATGTGACTCCCAAGTACATGAAGAAATTCGCACTCAATCCTCCATGCCCAAGACCTCCGTTGGCACCTGGCCAAGAAGCTGATCTCACCAGCCTCAAGCGTGGTGAGGATTATCCTGATGAATGGGCCAAGCGCCAGGCCAAGCTGGCTAGATAAGCCAGAGAAGCAGTGAGGAAATTCAATGAAGACTCTGCTGCTGCTGCTGCCGCTGAGGCCTCTTTCAAGCCGAAGAAATCCATGGCAAAGAAGCCTGCGCGTAAGCCAAGTGCTTCACCTTCAATGCCCTCACACCCAGAATCCTCAAAGCCCTCACGGCCAATTCCTCACGCTGCTCCTGCTCCTCCAAAATCCTCAGCTCCTCCGCATAAGTCCTCAGCTGCTCCGACCAAATCCTCAGCACCTGTGCATCTTGCCACGTGCCAAAGGACTACAGGCATCTCTATTTCCTCTGGAGCTTCAGCTAGTTCCTCAGCTGCTCCAAATTCTTCAACAGGACCCTCTCTGCTGAAGACAAAGACCACTGCTGGACGAGGTTCTCGCCCAAGTCCTCACAAGAAGCAGGTCGCCTTCCAAGTGCCGTCTGAAGAAGACGAAGCTGATGATGAAGAACTTGCTGAAATCATCAGGGATAGGCAAGTCAGGGCCGCTAGAGCCAAGGGCACAAATGTGCCACTGCTTTTGGATCCAAAGTTGATCCTCGACTACATTGATCTCTGGCACAAGGACCCAAACACTCCTATGCCTGATTTCAAGTTGACTCCTGGCCAAAGTCATATGCTGACTGCCTTCATCCAAGAAGAGAAATGGAAATTTGAGAAGGCCAGGCAGATCAAGAAAGTGCAGTACAGGAAGGAGAAATTCCTGAAGAACAACGTTGTCTCTATGACAACTGATGAACTTGTGAAGACCCAGTCTGAAATCAAAGTCCTCAGCGATGATTTCAATGCTTACTATGCTGATTGGAAAGGAGCCAAGGTCAGGTTTGTTAAACTGACTGAGAACTACACCTCCAATGTTGCAGCCCCATTGCAACAAGAAATTCCTTAGACTGAAGCATCTGTTCAGCCAATTGAAGAACATGCCAGCTCCGTTGATGATTTTCAGGCTGCTTAAGAAAATGTGAGTTCCAGGGCTGATGACTGCATTCCAGCCGCTGATGAAATTGCCAGGGCATCCACTAGCGGTGCGCCTGAAGAAAATGAAGAAGTCAGGGCAACTGCATCAGTTGTGCCTGAAGAAAATCAACCACATTCCTCTGCTCCTCCTGCGCCTACCCCAACTCCAATTCTTCCATCTGCATTAGATGTGAAGAAGACCAAGGCTACAGAACATGCAGCAGTGAAGAAAAGGAAAGCATCAGCTTCATCAGATTCTTCAGCTCCGAAGAAGATGAAGAAATTGACCAGCTCAGTTGCAAACCCCATTGATGCTGTTTCGATCTCAACCATGCCATCAAAGGACCTTGTTCCTTTTGATGAAGAATATGTGATCCCTAGCGGATCTGATGAAGAAAATCCTTCTGCTGCTTCGTTAGAGCAGATGGATGAAGAAATTGAAGTGGATGAAATCCCTTCAACTCCAGCTGTTTCCTCGCCTATGCCTCAGTTTACTGCTGAAGAGGCCGGCGTTGAAGAAATGGAAGATGAAGACGTGGATATTGGCTGTACCACACCTGTGATGAATGATGACTTTTGGGAAAGTCAGCACCCCAACTCTCCGCTCTTCACACCTTTACAGCAAATTCCTCAGTCCCCTGTTGCTACTGAAGTACAAATGGGATCTGAAGAACCTCGTGCAACCCCATCTGTCCATGAAGAAATTCCAGCCACTAGTGCTGAAGAAAATTTAAATGAAGAATTAAAGACCCAGGCTGCCACTGAAGAGGAACCGGAAATTCCTCAACCTGAAGAACCTGAGATTGCGATTCCTGAGGTTGTAATGCAACTGACTGACACTCCTCTGCCCAAACCAAAGGATCCATTCTCAAGGAAGCAAAAATTCAAGGCTAATGATTTCTTCGGCGAGCACGTATTCTTCACTGATTACAACCCCTATGACTCTGCTCGCATTAGGAAGAGGCGTTTCTGGACTGCCAGCCAGGCAAATTTTTATTCCTCAATGCTGTTCAACAAAGACAAAGTCTTCGATCATGAGCACATTCCTCACGTGGATATGGAATCTGTGTCGTGCTTCGTGCTAGTCCTCAGTGTTCTTCATGATGCTGGGCTGTTAAATTTCTGCACTGATATATGTGATTGGAATGAAGAGCTCATTCTTCAATTTTATGCAACTCTGCACATCACCGGAGACTCTGAAGATGTGAATTCATGGGTGATGGACTGGATGTCTGAAAATACTAACTACAAGGCACCAGCTACTGAATTGCTTCGTGCTTTGCCTCTCGGTCCTCCCCTTGAAGCTGCTCCTTGCGTCTATAGTGAACCTGAGCTTACAGATCACTATATGCAAGTGCTGATGAAGCCATTGAAGCCAGGTCAGGCCCCAAGAACTAAATTCCTTGTGAAGGAATTGTTATATGTGCCTCGGATTGTCTATCGCATTCTGACGAAGACATTGAGTCCTATCAAGGGCCACGACTCGAATGAAGAAGAAGTCGTTGGCATCATGAAGAATATGCTTTTCAATATCATTCATGGCGTTCCCGTCAACTTCCATGATTTCTTCATGAGGACTCTGGCAAATGTCGCAATGTCACCGTTTGAGTTGAAGCCTTATGCTCCGTGGATTATGAGATTCATCAGAACAAGGTCTTCACTAAACTACAAAGCTGATACACTGAACCATTGCAGCTACTTGCCCCCGATTGAAGTCCTCAAACGGACATTTTCCTCAACTGATGAAAAGGGCAAGGCTACTGCTGTTATTGATGAAGGCATTCGTCCATTGGATGGTCAATTTTGCAAGGTTGCATCCTACTCCACCAATGATGACTCTACCACCCATGACTCTGCCGCCAACGCAACCAAGCCAAATCCTCAAGGCACAGCTCCTAGGGTGATGACTGACCATGAGCTTTTCCTCAGTCTTCACCAGAAGGTTGATCGCAATCACAAATGGGTCAAGCGTCAGTTTGGTTCAATTCTTCACAACATGATTTCTACCCACAATGTAGTGAAGAAAAACCATTACTACCTCCATGAAACCTTCAACCGTACCTGGGCTATTCTGTCTCACATTTATAGCGCAGAAGATCTGAAGAAAATGGGTCTCAAGGAAGATTTTGACTGGTCTGCTCCTCCACCGAAGAAATACAAGAAGGTCAAGGTTTCGTCCTTGGTGGCCAGCTCCTATTCTTCATCGCGTGACACCGACGAGCATGAAGACTTGGACGACACTGCGGCAGACCCTACATCAACAAACGAACCCAACAACGCTGGCGCTCCTTCATCAACTTGATATTATTCAGGGGCGTTAGTCCTCATTTTCGAACCTTTTGGTCATTCGATGACAAAGGGGGAGAAATTTGAGTTAGTCTTCAAGCAGGTCTATCTTTTATGGGCGTTTTTTTTCTAAGTTACAACTCTCGTTCTTCTGATGACTTTGTTGGGTCGAGTTGTAAATTTAAAACACTATGGTGGCCTGATACTTTTGCTGTTTCTTCTGCATGCTTATTCCTCGTCAATGTTATTGCACGCATGCTGAATTACACCAGTCACATATTTCATCATGCATTTCAAATTCTTCATATATTATGTCAAATGCGTGTATGAATTACAAGATATAGGGGGAGATCTCCATGATTCAACTCTTCAAGTGTGCATTGCTTCAAAAGCAAATTCCTCACTATGCACATCTTCAGGGGAGTTCTTCTATATCTTGCAATCAAATTCCTCAATATCAGTATTTACACTTCATATGTTTATCCCCGTTGAAAACTTAACCTATATTGTTATCAATCACCAAAAAGGGGGAGATTGTAAGTGCATCTAGTGCCCCTTAGTGATTTTGGTGTATTGAAGACTTATAGGTTAAGGGACTAATGTGTGTATGAGTGTACACAGGTCTATAAGTCTATGAGGAGTTTGATATTTACAGAGAAAGTCGACCCCTAAAAATGAAGTTCTTCGACTGAAGACTTTGGATTTCTGAAGACTTTCTGAAGACTTTCTGAAGACTTTGAAAGTGAAGAAATTGGTGTGACCTTGAAGACTTGGTATTTATTTGAGGAACATGAAGCGTGAAGACTTTTGTTTTCGTAGTTTCATTTTCTCTTTCTTGGGTCATAGGAAACACCGTACTGTTAAAGGGGGTCGAGGAAATACTAAGGAAAAATTTCCATGTGATGCTCAACTCAAAATCCTACACCTACCAATCCCTTCGAGTGAAGCCATTGGAAATCTCATACAGTTCAGTCATATTCTTCAGTGACAGAGACAAAGTTCTTCTGGTCTCTGAGGAATTTGTTCTGACTGAGGAGTTAGGAATTCGCCAGTGCAGATTTCCTACACAGTGAGGAACATGTTAGCCCTGAGGAATTTGATACTCAAATTTCCGACCGTTGCTGTGCTATGCGCCAGCTGTCCCAAAATATCTACCCACCTAACGGTCATATCATTGAAGGGCAATTATGTCTTATCATGTCGGGCTGCTCCCTAGGCTATAAATAGCCGCCCCCTACAACCACTAGCTAGTTGGCTGCTCCGAGAGAAACTGACATTTGTCATTTGAGAGCATCCCATCCTCCGAGGACTTTGAGCGAAAATCATCAAGTGAGGAAAACCCAAACCCAAACCCCTACAAACCCAAAGTGATTGAGCATCACTGAAGAGATTGATCCTGCATGGATCCTACGCTTGTTACCTTTGAAGATTGTGCTTCTTCTAGACGGTTAGGCGTCATGGTCTAGAGCATCCAAGAGGAATTGTGGATCTCCGAGTGACCGAGTCTGTGAAGGTTCGGAAGTCACCTGAAGACTTACCACGAGTGATTGGACGAGGTCTGTGTGAACTTAGCTCAAGGAGAATACGGTGAGCACTAAGTGTCCTGGACTGCGTGTTCAGGACTGGGTGTCCGGGACTGTGTGTCCTCAGGTTTAAATACCTAGCCGCTCCAACCAGATGTACAACTAAGACAGCAGTTGGAACTGGTCTATCAAATCATTGTCTTCACCAAGCCAACTGGTTCTATTTCCTCAACTCTTTCATTTCCTCATTACTGTGTTGTGTGCTTGTCATATCTGTATTTGAAGACTTTGACTGAAGACTTTCTCAATTTCCTCAGTTCAATATCTTCAGTCTGTTTGTCTTCATCCTGTGTTATCCTGTGTTTACGCTTTCTGTACTCTGTGCCTGTCTTCATTTCATCATGATGACCATGCTTGTATCCTGTTATGTTTACTTCTGAGTACTTATTCCGCTGCAAGTAGTTCTTCGCTAAGGAATTTCCTCACCCGCAAATTCCTTAGTGAAAAAATCATAAAAATCGCCTATTCACCCCCCTCTAGTCGATATAACGCACTTTCACATCTTCTGCTATATGAAGTCTTTCGTCCGAGAAAAAGTCATAAGCAAGCTTTCGGGAAGAAACTCTGCCGCCACGAGGCGGAACCATGGCGGAACCAATCTAGGGCTCCGGCACAGCTGTTCTGCCGGGGAAACTTCCCTCCGGGAGGGGGAAATCATCGCCATCGTCATCCCAACGATCCTCTCTTCTGGAGGGGGTCAATCTTCATCAACATCTTCACCAGCACCATCTCCTCTCAAACCGTAGTTCATCTCTTGTATCCCATCTTTGTCCCAAAGCCTCAGATTGGTACCCGTAGGTTGCTAGTAGTGTTGATTACTCCTTGTAGTTGATGCTAGTTGGTTTATTTGGTGGAAGATCATATGTTCAGATCCATTATGCATATTAATACTCCTCTGATTATGAACATGAATATGATTTGTCAGTAGTTACGTTTGTTCCTGATGACATGGGAGAAGTCTTGCTATAAGTAGTCATGTGAATTTGGTATTCGTTCGATATTTTGATGAGATGTATGTTTTCTTTCCTCTTGTGGTGTTATGTGAACGTCGACTACATGACACTTCACCATTGTTTGGGCCTAGACGAAGGCATTGGGAAGTAATAAGTAGGTGATGGGTTGCTAGAGTGACATAATCTTAAACCTTAGTTTATGCGTTGCTTCGTAAGGGGCTGATTTGGATCCATATGTTTCATGCTATGGTTAGGTTTACCTTAATACTTCTTTTGTAGTTGCGGATGCTTGCAATAGGAGTTAATCATAAGTGGGGTGCTTGTCCAAGTAAGGACATCACCCAAGCACCGGTCCACCCACATACCAAATTATCAAAGTAACGAACGCGAATCATATGAGCGTAATGAAAACTAGCTTGGCGATAATTCCCATGTGTCCTTGGGAGCGTTTTCCTTCATATAAGAGTTTGTCCAGGCTTGTCCTTTACTACAAAAAGGATAGGGCCATCTTGCTGCACTTTATTTACACTTGTTACTTGTTACCCGTTACAAATTACCTTATCACAAAACTATCTGTTACCGATAATTTCAGTGCTTGCAGAGAATACCTTGCTGAAAACCGCTTATCACTTCCTTATGCTCCTCGTTGGGTTCGACACTCTTACTTATCGAAAGGACTACGATAGATCCCCTATACTTGTGGGTCATCAATCAGTCAATTGCGGTCGTCAGTGACGCTCCATTGTCAGAAATATTGAATAACAGAGATGAAACTGGTCGAGTGGCTAAGTGGGCGATTGAACTCCTTTCGCTGGATATCAAGTTTGAGGCAAAAAAGCAATCAAATCCCAGGCAATAGCAGATTTTCTCGTCGAGTGGATTGAACAACAACTGCCGACTCAGATTCGGTCAGAACATTGGACCATGTTCTTCGACGGGTCCAAAATGTTGAATGGTTCGGGTGCTGGGGTAGTCCTGGTATCTCCGCGAGGCGACAAGCTCAGTTATGGTCTCCAGATTCACTTTGACTCTTCCAACAATGAAGCTGAATATGAGGCACTTCTGTACGGGTTGCGTATGGCCATTTCACTCGGCATCCGGCGCCTAATGGTCTACGGCGACTCCGATTTGGTAGTCAATCAAGTGATGAAGGAATGGGATGTTAGGAGTCCAGCTATGACTGGTTATTGCAATGCAGTAAGAAAATTGGAAAAGAAGATTGAGGGGTTAGAGCTTCACCATATACCCCGGCTGAAAAATCAAGCAGCCGATGACTTGGCAAAGATAGGTTCCAAGAGGGAGCCCATTCCCAGCAATGTGTTTTTGGAGCATATTCACACACCTTGAGTCCAAGAGGATCCTTTCACCGAAGAGCCCCCACGGCCTAAGAGCACCACTGATCCGACTGAAGTTTAAATCCCAGCCATGGTCGACATGGTCATGGAAGTGTTGGTCGTCATTCCCGATTGGACAGTGCCATACATTGCATATATTCTCAGGAAGGAACTCCCAGAAGATGAAGAAGACGCTCGTCAGATCGTCCGTCGATCCAAAGCCTTTACTGTGATGGGTGGACAGCTTTATAGAGAGAGTGTCACTAGAGTCAGTCAGAAATGCAATGATATCCACTCGGGGACCTGTGTTCACCATGCGTCCTCTCGGACCATCGTGGCCAAAGCATACCAAGCCGGGTTTTACTGGCCACATGCCAATGAGATGGCAAAAGAAATAGTCGACAAGTGTGAAGGTTATCAGTTCTACTCCAACATGCACTACAAAAAAAATACACTTCCGTGATGATACGTGTTTGTCACAGTAGGTCGCGTTTTTTGTCATGCATGTACATCCATGACAAATTTATGACAGAATCAAGATAGTCATACCTGTGCTGTCGTAGAAGTGTTCCATGACATTGCCAAAATTATCATCACAGAAGTGTCCACTTCCATGACGATAAATTACGTGTCACAGAAGTGCTTTCGTCAAGGGTGACCGACACGTGGCATCCACCGTAACGGAACGTCGTTAAGCTATCAGGTCGGGTTTTGGATCCGATAACCCGTTAATAGCCCCGACCAATGGGGATTTTCCACGTGTAAAATCATCATTGGCTGGAGGAGACACGTGTCAGGTCCGGCCCATCATGTTTAAATGGGCCGGCCTAGCTAAAGGCCCACGAGATTTTGCGGACCATAATGGGCTGGCCCAGCTAAAGGCCCACAAGATTTTGCGGGCCATAATGGGCCGGCCCAGGTAAAGGCGCACAAGATTTTTGTGTGCCATAATGGGCCGGCCCAGGTAAAGGCCCACAAGATTCTTGCGGATCATAATGGGCCAGCCCAGCTAAAGGCCCACGAGATTTCGCCGACATTAATGTACCGGCCCAGCTGTAGGCCCACAAGATTTTGAGGACCCTAGGAGGCTGTCCCATTAACTGGCTGCCATGTTTTGGGCCAAATGTCGGCCCATGTTTGATCCGGTCCATTAATGGCCTACCACGCTTCGGGCCTAATAGTGGCCCATATGAGATCCGGCCCGTGAAAAGCCTACCATGTTCTGGGCCAAATTACGGCCCAGATCAGGTCCGGCCCTTTAAGAGGCTTTGGGCTCAATTATGGCCCATATCAGATTCGGCCTGTCAACTGGACACTATGCTTTTGGGCCCACTTGCTAAAGGCCCACTTAGTAATTCGGCCTGATATTAGTTTTGGCCTGTTAAGGGCCCGTTTAACATTTCGGCCCTATATTAATTTCGGCCTGTTAGAAGCCTGTCATATAGTTGGGCCTAACTACGGCCCGGTTTGCATCCGGCCTGCTCGCAGCCGATATCTGATTGGGCCAAACAAGGACCGAGACAATTTTGGCCTGTTAAAAGCCCGTGATTTGATTCGCACAATCATGGGCCGGGGTACATTGCGGGCTGCTGCCGGCCCATGAGCTGTTCGGCACGTTTCAGGCCCAACCTACATCGTGATTGCATGACGGCCCGATTATGTACCGTAATTTTACGGTTTGGCCGGTTTACTGCGAAGACAGGATATATATACAGTAAAATAACTGCAGCATCGTGAATAAGAAAAAACCTAGACTATACAATAAAGAAATTATGGCATATTACATCCACTGGGCATCAAAGTTCACCACTATGATGATAAAGCACAAGCAGACAACAGATTACATACACTGGGCATCAAAGATCGCCACCAGTGCAAATAAACACGCCGACAAAATAATATACAAAACCGACAACACTTCAATAGAGTTCAAGAAAGGTTAGCCCTGCTGGGGAGCTGCAGCGCAAGCAGCTGAGCAAGATGATGAGACTGCGCTTGTTCAACACTTATATCTTCCTCACTCTGAAAGATAAACAAGCAGACAGATGACAGGTTTTGCACATAAAAGTATCAGTGCTGACAATTCATCACATTTCTTACTGACGAATAAAGTGACACAGTTTAAAATTGCATTAACACAATATGGTATTGTTCAGGTCAAGACATGGCAGGAAATGACATTGTGAAGGAGTTGGCAGCTTCACGACACCACTGGATTACAGATCAAGAACTCATAAGTATCAATGGTTAGTGTGCTGTCAATTTATACCATTTCAGATTGGCAAATAAAGAGACGGTTTAAATAATAGTAGAAGAATATGACATTGTGTTGTAGTGGGTAGGCTCACCACACCACTGGATTACGGATGAAGAACAGAAGCATACATGCAGTGCAAAAGAAGATCACTTGCTCTGTATAGTTTAATTTACATGGTATGAAGAAGGAACTTGGTTGTACAACTGGAAACTTAAATTGAGAAAGGACAAACTTTTGTTTATGAACTACATAATAAACTTTAAACAAGCAATTTGATGCAAACACCAAAAATAAACAGCTGTTGCAGTCATGCCTAACCAAATATATACAACAAAGTTTGAAGGCTTGAGATGGACAAACTTACATTATTGGTGAAGACAGGCTCTATAAAGGTCTTGTCCATGCTGATGGGGGGGCAATTCAAGAAGTTTACCATAGAATCTTCTTCAAAAGCATTGCCTTTATTCTACATTTTGTTAAGAGTAAATATAGATGTGATAATATATGAAAAACTAGAGAATATTTAAGATAAGATGAAGAGGGATGCTACATAACCAAGTAGCTATAAATGTAAGTGCAGCGATACAGGCAAAAGGTACAGCCAAGAGCAATGCACAGCTAAACTTCTTCAGTACCAACCTTATGGTAAGAGTAAATATAGATCTGATGTGTAGAAAATGGAGGGCAAAGGAAAATAAGCTGCAGAGTGATGGTACATGAACAACTACCTGTCATTATAAGTACACTGATAAAGGACAGCATGTACTTACAAGAACAATGCAGAGCTAAAAAAATTGGCATTGGATATATTCTACACTAATGTAACCATTCATACAGATCAGATAATTTGGAGCGAACAATTGATAAGCAAGCTATCATGCATACTGCTGTCACATAATGAACTAGGTATGTATGCAAGTACAGTGATACAGGACAACAGGTACCAACAAGAGCAAAGCAGCGGGCAGCATATTTGCGATATCCTGTCGTTCTTGTCAAACCGGAATTCTTCTTCGAGCAGATATCCTACAAAAAAGATCCGTAAGGCACATGCGGAAAAGTAGAAGTTCAAATTGTCATGTGATTTCATAGACAGTACCTCATCTTGGGAACGAGGCCAGTGCATAACAAGGAGACTTCACCGGAAATTCGTTTATAGACTTGCCATCAAAGTGTGATTTCCTTAGGTAACACCGATACTGCTGCAATGCTTCCTTGAAAAGCACAAGCAAGCTTTGCTCGTCATGACTATCCAGATTGACCCTCGTCTAGTTACAACAATGTAATGTAAATCATTGATGTGTTCAATCAGCAGAAAACAGGAAAATAATAACCATGAATAATAGCACTTACACGTAAGTTGGACAGGAAGATGTGAAAATGGTGTTTGTCTTCACAATAATCTTCCCATGATGGGAATATATGCACGTAGTCCCTAACAACATTGAAAGCGTTGTCTTTTAAACTGGGAATAAATGGAATGGAGTTCCAATCTGCAGGAATTGGCCGTCTCTGCAGTTGGGATAGGTCTTCGGCCGGTGGACTTGCTGTAATTTTTGCTGGAGTGGGATTTTTCTGTGGTACAGCTGGTGCTATGGCAAATGAAATCGGTATACCTTTTGCTGGAGTGCAGGTCCTGTGTGGTGGGGCTAGTGGTGTGGCCAGTGAAGTATGGGTACAGTCTGCTGGAGTCGGCCCTACGTTTTGTGTCACTGGTTGTACAGCCAATATAAGTGGGGTGCTGTCTGATTTCTCCGACACCACCACGTTTTTCAAGGACTTTGCTGGTGCTCCTTCAGGTTCGGCAATCACCCTCTTCCTTTTTGATGTCTGATGCACAAGAACAACATTTGAGTGAAAAAACATGGTATGATGACAGATGGAATATGTATTGATAATGGATGGGCATGGCGTCTGGACATATATGATGAGTAAATTAAGCAGATGGCGGTGCAACAAAGTAGAAGAAATGCAAGACAACATATGCAAGATACCCGCAATCAATAAAACATTGCCAAATTAGAACAGACACCTTGATGGGTGAACATGACAGGCCATCTGCCTTTGACTCCTCGAGGTTAGAATAGTCATTAGGATCATATTCCGAACAAGAATCAACAGGTGGGGAGCGTATGAGTTTCATTGCATCCAGAATGGCACTCAATGCCTTGGTGCCAAGTTTGTAAGTCATTGTAGTGTTTAGCTTCAAGAGTGGACTGCTGCTAGTGCGACACAAAGCAACTACACAGATCATAGTGTAGATATAACGGGAAAACCTTAAGCATCAGAGTAAAATCAGCAAAGTGGAACTTGCTGGAATATATGTGCTAGTATTGCCGGTACGGCTAGAAAGGCTTCGGATACCAGCTCTCTTCAAGTGAAGGTGCGGTACTGAAAATATCAGTGTTACTCTCAAAGGCGACACAGCTCCCCTCATTTCCTTGCTATTCTTATAGGATTCAAGTGGGCAGGTGACTACAAATCCTATTCCTATGTTTAAAAGATCCTACGAATCAAAGAGGCTCAAAGTGTCCATCACAACCGACCGTATAGACCTCTACACTGCAAAAGTCCCTGCTCATCTTCAGTACAAGGAACATACTGTACCACTATCATACTCCCTCCGTTCCAAAATATAAGTCTTGGTAGAGATTTCCACTATGGATCACATACAGATGTATCCAGATACATTTTAGAGTGTAGATTCACTCATTTTGCTCCATATGTAGTCCATGGTGGAATCTATACAAAGACTTGTATTTAGGAACGGAGAGAGTACATATTAAAGAAGAACGGAAGAGGAACATGGTAAAGAAGAGCAAGCATATTTTGGATAATAAAATGTTGGTTGCGCAGTGCCCACACATGATGAACCAGAGCGCATTAAGAATGCAACTCCCAGCTGTCTCTCGACCATTTCAGGCGGTTGGATGAAGATCCTACGTCTCCTAACCCATCTTCTTCCTCGTCTCTGATTCTTCCCATACAGAACACTGCACGGGCTGCCGGCCTGACCGCCGGCCCCCGCCGCCTGTGTTCCTCCGCCACCCCCGCCCCAACCCCCACCCGCGTCGAGTTTTCTTCGTTCGGCGAGGCCCCACAACCACCCTAGCCCCTTCGTTCGCACCGGCGAACTCCGGCGAGCTCTGAAAAATTGACTGGCCCAATTTTGAAATTTAGTCTACTGTGATTTAACTAGTGTGGAATATAAAAGGGGAAAACCATAAGCATTGGGAGTATAGTGTTGAGCGTGCCATGGCGGATCTGAAGGTGCAAACCGGACAAAGGCAACTTCGCAACCAAGACAAGAAATCAGAGTAAAGAAGTGGCGATTTATTTTCTTGCTGCGATAAATAAGTTGAGCAGATACGAAAGAGTACCGCCTCTGGTGCGGCGCCGTGTACGCATCTGCTGAGAATTTGACGGTGCTGCGGTAGCGATGGCTGTCGGCGGCGTGGAAGCAGATCTAGGAGGGTAGACGATGGCGGCGGGGCACGGTGGACGAGGCGGTCGTACGAGCGGTGCCGGCAAGGTGGACGACGGCGGGGATGAAGCAAGAGGATGGGATGCAAGGATCCCGGTCCGAAGCCGTGGATGAGAGAGGTCGATCTCTTGTAATGGACGGCGGCGTCGGGGTATCAGCTCCAGCATGGTGGAGGAGGACGGTGGTGGATGGGGTGGCGGACGGCGGCGGACGGAGGAGGGTGGGGTGGAGAGGGTGTTTTGGCGCCCACGGAGTACGAATGGGGAAAAGGGAGGTAGAGAGGAAGGGGGAAACCATGTATTCAGAGCGCGCTTGTCTCAAATGCGAGGAAATTTACAAACTTAGCCCCCGTTTCAAATTTCTACTACATCACAGCAACATTAGTCGGTTGGGGATAGGACGGTAATCTCGCATACACCGAATATTTGCCGACGAGGGTTTGTTTTTGGCGCCCACCTTGTATGAATATGAATCGGGGAGGGAGTCGATTTCGGCCGAGGACACACTGTTTTGGTGCCCACCGTGTATGAATCCGGGTGAGAGGCGGTTACGTCACGTTTGGGTGAAATTATAAACCTACCCCTATCGAAACCTATAGAAATCCAGCAGATAGGCTTTGCGTGGCAGGGACAGGCAGTAGTGATTTCCATCTCGCAGATTTTGGTTTCGGGCGGTTACTACGACTTTCCCCGCTTCGTTCAAATTTTCCAGAGTGCATGTTTACCGTGCCAACTCAATTCGAATCCCGTTTGTATTCTATTTTTTTCGGGCGGGATCCATTTTCAATTGGAATTACATTCTATATACATCATTTTTTAATATATACTTTCAAAAGCACAACAAAGAATTCTGCTCCTTTATATGTATAATATGATTTACAAATACAACGATCTCGAAATCTTAAGGTTGAATTCGAAAAAAATTAACCAAATTATGTTCTACTAAAATGTATGGATCAGTAATATCTACATATTAAATAACATAGATGTGTGTGAATTCATGTGAGTATGCATGTTCGATAGATCAATTTTGGTTCGAGTATGGATTACATGTATCATCATATCGAATTCAAATATTTGAATCCCTTTTTTGTTCACTCCTTTCACGCCCATCTCTCTCGCATGCATGCTCCTTCAGGTAGCTATCACTCTCTTTTCTCCAGCTCACCCGCACGCTCACTTCATGTTTCTCCTATCCTCGCAAACATGGTCTCTCGACGTCTCCCTGGAGAAGTGTCACACTCTCCCTATCATTATACATTACACGGTTTTCATTATCTCTCACGTCTCTACTGTTCTCTGGTATCACTCGGTACCTAAGCTTTCTTTTTCACCGCCACACACACAGTCTCCACTCGTCTTTCACTTTGTCTTTCTCTCTATGGGATTCTCTCACACACCCTATATGTCTCTACATATGACTCATACCACTAAAATTACTCTCTCTCTCTCCTGTAGACACAACATTTGTTGCGGTCTCCTTTTCGTCTCCATCCCAGACTGACATTATTCATTTGTTTACCGATCAGACAACCCCGACTACCGTCTCCTCTCTCTCTCTCTCTCTCTCTCTCTCACAGACATACACACACAACTCCTGCTTCCACTCCCCTTCCCGACTACCGTCTCTCTCACACACACACAAAACTCTCGCTTTCGCACCCCGACACATATTTCTCACACAAACATTTATCGACTAGCTAGCCTCTAGATAGGTTTATACACCCGCACACTCGTGCTTCCACCATCGCATACATGTCTCTCTCCCGCTCCTTGTATCTATGTAGATTTTTCTTCCCTTCTTGAGACACGCCCTCTCGATCGTGCACACACACTATCGCCACATTTTAAGCTGATACCTATCGCACACACACTCCTTGAGTCTTTGTCACACATGCACTCCGTCCTCCCCCACTCTCCCTCTCTCTCACACACACATGGGCTTTTTGCAACAACTAGCAAGATGCCCATGCGTTGGACGGAACATCAAGATGCATTTGTATGAGTAGTTTATCTTGTGGGGGAAAAGGATGAATGAGGGAAGGCCTTATTTGCAAATGTGGAGAGGGGTGTGGGTATCTTTTTGCAAAATTGCCATAGTTTCCTTCCTATCCGTCAGATATAGATCGGACGGCCTATATTGCAGGATGGCAGGCACACGATCATCACTGACAATGCTTTTTATAAGAGTAGGGATAAAAAATAGAGTTGGTGATGATGGTGGGCCTGCCATCCTGCAATGTAGGTCGTCCGATTTATATCTGACGGATAGGAAGGAAAATATGGCAATTTACCCGCACTCTTCACCACATTTGCAGATAAGGCCTTCCCTCGTTCATCCTTTTCTCCCACAAGATCTTGATGTTCCGTGCAACGCACGGGCATCTTGCTAGTAAGAGTAGAAATTAGACATATACCACTTCTCGAATCTTGAAACCAACAACATTCCTCCCTTATCTCATCAAAACCGCCAAAGGAATATATTTTGAGTGAAACATAACATATTTTTAGTGATATACGTATTTCAAAACTAGACCTTTTTTCTATCAAATCGGTGAATATGTATTAATCTACTTTGATCGTGTGGCAACGCATTGGCACATTGCTAGTAGTTATTATAATTTTTTGGACACCAGACAAACGGTGGAGTACATATACGAAGAGAAGAGGCGCACGCACGCAGTCAGCCTCTCGCTGTCTCGCACACATGAGTGTTACGTAAAGGAGACGTTAACAAATAAACCCTAAAACCCTAGGTGCATGATTGCTGCATTCGCGGGTACCGGGTACGTGGTGGAGCACCTTTGTAGGAATAGTCAGCTCGCGTGATAATTTGATCCGTAGGAGTTGATGGTCGGGACCACAGGTGAACGACTTGGAGCGCGGTGGCTCGCCAGTTGCCACAGATCTAGTAGCCACGTTTAAAATATCGTTTTTTAGCGGGGTTAAGAGTTCCGATTTTCAATGGCGCGTTATAAGTAGTAAGTAGTTTTTAGAACGATTGGTATGGAGCGAAAATGGAATTCATAGTACTACGTACCTCCGTGGCGTATGGTTGTATGGTTTTTTTTTGCGACGGAGGTTGTATGGGTTTATGTTGCTAGATGTTGAACCTGGTAGTTCTAGGGCAAATACTATGGTTTAGATTTAGATGCTGGTTTTCAGTAATGAAAATCGGAAGGGGAAACCCATCTTTGATTAAAAAAACTACTACCTCCATTCTGGTTTACTAGTCCCCATCGTACTTTGGGTCAAAGTTTGTCCACGAATTTTACTTGTAAAATGTGAATGGAAAACGAGATTTTGTTATACCCAAACAAAAAAGGACTGGAGGGAGTGATTGCTCTGACACGGACGCGACCTCTCATAGCGCAGGCATTGAACTGGCGCGCCGGCCAAGGGGGCCGCACTCGCTGCAGGCCTGGCTGAGCACGCCTCCTCGCCGCGTGCCCCGCGTGCCTTCATTGAATCCGCGCGTGTGTCGGCAACACGTCCTTCTGCGAGCCGGCAGGCATTTTAGAACACAAAAAATGACTAAAATATAATTAATTTACGCATGGTCTTGACTTGTTGTGCTCGCACTGGTAGCAGGAACTAGTAGAGGATTTTCTTTATTTATAACTCTCCTCACATTTTTTTTGGCTTTGAAGTGAATCATGGTTGTGGACATTATGCATGAATGTGCATATATCTGTGAACATGAGTTTGATGTGGAAGTTGAACTTGGAATGTCGCGCTTGCGCGTGAACTATACCATGTCCAATGCTTCGTCTGTTATTGTTTGGAAAGTAATTGCTATTATTACATGACCCGAAAAAAGACATTTTGTACCACATTAGTAGATGCACGGACATCACAACAGGCATGCTGACTGGATAAACATTTGAACCTAGCTATTATGAAGCAAATTTTGTATTGACAACAGTTTTAGATAGCAGGAGACGCCTAGCCGGCTCTGCCTCTGCTAGCTTATTTCTGGCTTCTTCCATCTCTTCTTTGGCTTGGGTGAAGAGAGCATCTGATTGCTCTTTTCGCTTCTTCAGAACTCAGCTACATTCTCAAGGGCTGCAGCATGCTTTCTTTCAGCCTTTACTAATGCCACGAGGACACGAACAGCTGACGACTCCACCTGGCTTGTGTGTAATCCAGCATCATCTGGGAATTTGCACCTAGTGTCTAATCCAGCGTCATTAGGGAACTGGCACCTTGTGTGTAATCCAGCCTCATTTTGGAAACATGATCTCAAGGTTGACCATACTTCCCTCCTCGCAGGAACTGCATCCTGACATGAAGTTACTTCTTTTTTAGATCAATACTCAGAGCAACCTAGATCCATTTAGTAGAAGCCAGATAAACAGAACTCGGAGAAGTGAATTCAAAAGGAAAAATAAAATAAAAACAGACTACAAGGTGAGAACACCCACTTCCTACATCAAGCTAAAAACGAAAGCATTAGGACGATTAAGACTCTTCTTATTACACATCGAAGAACACCGCGCTTAAGAGAAACAGAAACTACAACATATACACATCGAAGAACACGAGGCTACACCAAAGTAATTGAAAGGGTGTTACTTACCAAAGCTCGTTTTACAGGTTCGGTGCAGCTCCTCTTTAAATTGCCACGCTCCTCGAAGATGTCCCGAATATCCCGTGTTTGGTCTTCATTGCTCCTCTGCATGTTCGCACTCGTGGTTTTAAAATCTCAACATGGCAAGAAAAATATACTAAAAGTAATACTCGCGCATCTTGTGGGCAACATTAAAGCACTCGTCTGCCATGTTAGAGCATCTCCAACAGAATCGCAACGCGCAGCGCTTTAAAAAAGCGTTTACAGTGCTGAGATCGAGAAGTAGATACTAGAGAGTAGAGGATAGTTCTCAGCATAGATAGATAAAAAAAGATAATTCAACTACTCCTCGTCGTCCGACTCCTCCTCGGTGATGTCCTCCTCCGACGTCTGACTGTAGGCGTGAAGATATCGATTGTCGTCGGATTCCCAGGGCGACGCTGCTCCTGGCCTCATGTTGAATCGAGCGTCCGCTTTTCGCCTACGCTTGTCCTCACGATAGGCGGCTCGCTCCGCCCTCCTCTTATCCCTCTCCACCCTCCTTTGCGCGTAGAACTCGCGCTCGTTGATGATGTCCTGCGGGAAGTGTTGGCGCCACAGCGCCATGGCTTCCTCGTCCATCTCGGCGATGCCGAGACGGTGCTCCCGCCTCCGGTTGTCGCGACGATCCTCGTCGGTGCTAAGCCGCGGCAGAGGCGCGAGCTCCCGCGCCCGCTCCTGCGTCGGCACGTTGGGGAAGTTCAATGTTCTATGAGGCCACCGGAGGCGCCACACCGCCACGTCGTACGCGCGGGCGGCCTCGTTGGCGGTGTCGAAATTGCCGAGGCCGAGGCGCATCCAGCGGAACCGGATCTCGGCGGAGAAGCCGCCGGAGGGGCGCGCGCGGACGCCGCGGTATCCCCAAGTTTCCCAGCGACGCGGCGGCGGCGAGGCGAAAAAGTGCGGGGAGAGAGCGGTGGCGAGGCACAGAGCGGGGAGAGAGCGGTGGCAAGGCACAGAGCGGTGGGAGGGCGTTGGATTATATAAAGCGCGCCGGACGCCGCGCGCCAAAACTAGCGCACGCCCGGCCGCTTTTTCCCGCGCGCGCGCGATCCTTTCCCGACATCTCTGCTATCTCTACTCTCTTCTCTACTGTTATATTTATTTTATATTTAATATTTAATATTTATCTCTACTTCCTTTACTGTCTACTTTTTTCACTATACTTATTTTTCTTGCAATATAGGCCGTCCGATTTATATCTGACAGATAGGAAGGAAACAAATGGGAATTTTGCAAAAAGATACCCATACCCCTCTCCAGATTTGCAAATAAGGCCTTCCCTCGTTCATCCTTTTCTCCCACAAGATAAAATACTCATACAAATGTATCTTGATGCGTGCAATGCATGGGCATCTTGCTAGTTCTAAAAACCTTTCCATCATTTGCCACACTACTGGTTGCAGATGAAAAACCTACCCAAGCACAGCGTGATACAGGAGCGACGCACAATTACAAGCTGATATTCTGTTGGACAATGGAGGCTATAACCAATTACTTTTACGGGAACAATAGCACCCAGGAAATTTGAAGGGTAGGTATGAACAAAATTGGAACTACACATGTACTGCTAAGTGATTCAATACACACACTACCAATCGAGGAGGAGAACGATGGTCGCGGCGGCCTCTATGAGTCATGGTCGGCAACGGGAGTCAGTTTCATTGTCCACGACGGTGGTACTTCTGCGCTTGGCGCCGGCTTCCGGGAAGCAGATCCGAGACCGTGGAAGACGATGCCGCTCCAGTGTTGCGTACGAGGTCGTCGATGAGGCAGATGCGCTGCGGTGGACGAGTGCGCCGATGTAAAGGGGAGGAGCATGAAAGCTGCGGTGCCGTGGAGAAGTCTATTTTGCGGTGGGGATAGAAAATGGGGAGAATTCAGGTGTACTACTCTGGGTGTCGGGGTGGGGTTGGCTGGGTAGGGTGAACCTGAAGTTACGAAAACAGCCCCCTACCAAGCGTCATCCGCAGGCCTGTTCCGAAGGCTATGATGGTAACTTCCCACTGCTCGAATCAGGGTCGCGGGAGATTTTCCCGCCGACCTCAAAATTTTGTGACACTGGACTCCCCGTGTGGCGTGTTGAGTGATTCGGCTAAGCAACTAGCGAGTAGTAGTAGTAAACTCTGCATATTAGGTTTGACCGAAGTCAAACTTCCTAAAGTTTGACCAAGTTTATAGAAAAATATAAACATTTACCATAACAAATATGTATGATGTGAAAGTACATTCAATAATGAATCTAATGGTATTTATTTGTTATTGTATATGTTAATATTTTTTGTTATAAGCTTTCTGAGAGTTTACAAAACTTGACTTTGACCAATGCTAATACGCGGACTTAAATAAAAACGGAGGGAGTACACATTTGTTTTCATAGTTTGTAGTGAACTAATCATTTGTTGAAATTATGAAATAAATATATTAGGCTATTGACTTCGTATGTAATGGTCTATACAATTCAATAGTTACAATCATTGTCGAATCCCAAGATGTATACAAGGTCTATAGTACTTCACAACATGCTCAAACTCACATAATCCCAGTCAAATGAGAATCTAAATGCATTTCATAGTTATTACTTTGTAGGATGCAACAAAAACAACCATAACTCTACATCAGCCATTATAGAAGCAACATTTTGACATATCCCAATGTGCGAATGAAACGTGCAGAGAGAGCTTTTGAAGATGGAGCAGATAGGGCGGGAAAGATTGTATGTATGTGGACGAGAGAGTAGGAGACAAACCTAACAAGGCAGAGAGAGAGAGATAGAGAGAGAAAGAGAGAGGAAGAAGTTAGGTCTGTGAGAAAGATGGATACATGTAATATACATGAGATGCGTGTGCATCTGGATTCTATATACGTGGAAGGAGAAGAGACAACATGTTTGATGAGAGAGCTGGAAAAACATGGACGAGAGGGGAAGGATCTCGTGGGTTGAGGGATGGACAATTTTGTGCGGGGGAGAGAGGGATTGGTAATTTTGTGCAAGAGAGAGAGAGAGAGAGAGAGAGAGAGAGAGAGGGTGGGGGGAGGAGTCAGTCAGCCGTCGTCACATCACCCTGCTTCCAAATGACCCCGCATTCTCTAGCGCGGTGTGGTCGCCGTCTTCGATCTGCTCGATGCCCTCTTTGAAGATTGAGGTGTTGTGCATGTTGGGGTGCAAAGAAGCACAAGCGAGAGTGGTCGCCGTATAACCTTGGATGGGGATGAATTGTGTGCTCGGGAGAGAGAGTGTGTGTGTGTGTGCGTTGTGCTGCGTGTGTCTCTGTGTGTGTGTGTGTGTGTGTGTGTGTGTGTGTGCGTGTGTGTGTCAGATATTGAGAGAAAACAAACCTAAGGAGAGAAATGGGTATTCACGAAGAGATTGTGCGGGCCTTGAGGTGGGCAGGGGCCGGGTGAGGGTGTCAAAATGTGCGCGTTGATGCATGTGTTGCATGCGACCGTGCGAGGGACGGACGAATCGAGAGAGATGGTTGTTGTGTTACGGATGCTCCTCTCTCTGTCTCTCCCTCCCTCTCTCTGTCTCTCTCACACACACACAAGTAAACTAGAAGACCATTCTCTCATGTATACACAACGTATCGGCATCTGTCTATGTCTCACTCATGCATGATAATTTGCACATTCACACCTCTCTATGTCTGTATCACACGCACACCGTCTCCACATTGCCCTTCCGCCACAACACACATATAGACACATACACACGTTCTCTCTCAGTCACACACACAAAATCAGTATTAAAAAAACTAGGGCGCACCTAAAACGTCCAAATCCAAATAAACACGAACTGGAGCTAAATTCAAATATATGGAAATATTGCAGCGTCAAGAACTTTCACAGGAAAAAAAGTTGAGTAATATTCGAGGATTGTTTTCACACACACAAAAAGGTTCGGTGGATGTCCTTCGAGCGCAACACGGTGACGCACCGTTCGATCGACCGCGCGGCCGCGGTTCACGCGCTTGCACAGGATTCCGTATCGTGGCTGTGGTACTAACTAATAAAAGCGATGCCTAAGTCTAATGTTTACGTGTACTAGTACGGTTTTCTTTTAAGTTTGACCAACCTTATATATAAAACTAAAGTAAGCTCCCACACACGCACTCATCAATATGCCGCCTCCGCCGTTGCGCATGCCGGCGCCCGCCTGCTCCGGCCAACAATTTCTCGCCCATCACCGCCATGTCGCCGCCATCCCTGTGCCATGAAGCCGAAGGCTCGCCCGCTCACGTCGTCCTTTAGATCCTTCTCTGGTCCCAGGACTGTGGTGTACTCAACATCTAGCCCAGCGACCCACTCATCCGTTGAACTGTTGAACATGCGTAGGAAGCGAGCAAGCCATGCTTTCACCGTCTCGGATCCACGTGTGTAGATGACGATGAACTGATCGCCGGTGATGGCTCTAACCTAGTACTCAGCGGTGACCATGGAGATTTGGGAGGCCATGGATTTTGGAGGAGGGTTAGGAGAAGTTGAACTGTTGTACCCCGCAAAATAAAAACTGGGAGCGAACTAATGTGAAAAATGAGACCAACCCAAGGGCTAACCCTCGTTGGCTTTTCTTTATAGGAGAAACTCTGTGAGCACCGCGTGTCCGTGCCGGGACTCGAACTCGGGTGGGCTGGCAGCAACCTCAGTTGCCCAGCCAACGGGTCGACGCGAAAGGACGGGACGACTGGGAGCGAACTGTTGTAAGGTAGGAGACGGGGACGAGTAGGGCGTGAACGGTATAGCTTCTGCCTGTTCGCACGCCATGCCGGCGCGTGGATGTAACTTCACTTAATTCCGTCAAACGTCGCGCCTCCCACGACCTTCGCCTCCCTCGCGTGGTCGCGCCCTTTGAGACTTCGACCGGCTATAAATGAGCAATTTTTTTGCCTTTTTTAGACAAGCAATTTTTTTTGCCTACTCCGCATGCATGATACTCCCTCTGGTCCTTTTTACTCCCGTCAACCGTTTGCAAAGTGTTTGACCAAATTTATACTTTTTTTAACACCACCTTATGTTAATTAACCAGCCACACCAGTACACTCATTCGATACAATATTCACCACACAGGGCGGTACGTTATTTACAAGAATACCATCTAATCTATTGTCAAAGCTATACTAAGCGATTAAGTGTGCCACCTTATTGGCCGAACGGTTAATATTTGACAATTGAAGATTGTTGATCAACTTCGAGATGCTCAACGCTTTCATCTTCAGGTCACGCATAGCAGACCTGTCATAGTCCCCCGATGCAAGAGACGCTACCACAAATGCGCAATCAGTCTCTCAAATTACAGGATTATGAAGAGAAATACCTATGTAGAGACCGGCAATGTAAGCCCTAAGCTCCGCTTCCTCCACGCTTTGACAGGCATCAATGAAATCCCACGACCAAATTTATACTAAAAATATCAATATCTACAATACTGATTATAATGAGTATAAGAGAGAGATGATTATAGTAACATAGGTAGATACCGTAACATAATAAATGTGATGCTACTATGTGTCATGCATGGCAATAAATGAGACCACCTATGATACTAATCTATGATACTATGCACTATAGAGGTAGTAACATAGACTAGTAAAGTTACTCTCCACTATGACCAGCCTTAGAGTACCACTACCTCCCTTCTAGTTTAAAGGGCTCGATTCAAAAATTTCACCTACTCTTAGCAAGATAGTAGAGGCGGTGGAATAGTTTTTGAAGTCTGCAAAAGTACTCAACTAGTGCTGTAGTTCTTCACAAAAAAATGTGTTTACCAATGCATGCATGAACACTAGTTACTCTAACCCCCCTCTCTTCTTTAATTCTTTGCCACATCAGCATGTTTGCTATTCCCGTGTGCATGATACCAGCTAAGATACCACCATTATGGCCAGCCTTAATCATCGCACGCAATAATTTAGTGCACCTAGAAATATGAACATGTGTGGGGCGTGTATGTTTTTAATGACTTGAGACTATACCTAGCCCGGCATGCAAGATGACTTATTATGCACCGTTCCCCATACCTGCAGGAAGCCCGTTCGTCTCCAAATCTTTTCCTCTCCATGTGTGGAAACAATATGCCTGCCAAACTCTCCTTCTCCCTCCGGCGGTCCGACCACTCCACCCCGTGTGGAAAAATCTGCATGCATGACTCTCCTCCCCCCACGCTCGTCCAATCCGTTGTGACCAGCAATATTTCCACCCCTTCGCTCCCCCGTAATTTACTCCAACAAATATGCCCACGTAGCTGTTACTTAACTGCAGGTGCATTGGGTCACTGACATATGGGCCCAACAGGGGTCTGGCCCACATGTCAGTGACGCAACTGGACCTGCAGTTAAGTCAGTGCAGCTCAGTCCATATCTTACGTAGGTGTGCCATTGCTCGCTATAAATACTGCGCCTCCCACGACATCGCTATCTCCTCCCCCTCACGTTCACGTTCATCGCTATCTCCTCTCCCTCCCTCTCACGTCGACCACCATGGCATCGCCCCTCCCAAGCCCTAGGAGCCCCTCGCTGCACCGCATGGACGGTCACGCGTTGCCGTTCCGTTCCTCGCCGCCACTAGTTGAGGAGGACGCGTCGGTGTTCTGCTCCTCGCCGCTACGCGGCGCGTCGCCGTTCCGTTTCTCGCCGCCACTAGTCGAGGAGGACGCGTCGGTGTTCCGCTCCTCGCCGCGACGTGACGCGTCGCCGTTCCGTTCCTCGCCGCCACTAGTCGAGGAGGACGCGTCGGCGTTCCGCTCCTCGCCGTGACGCGACGCGTCGCCGTTCCGTTCCTCGCCGCCACTACTCGAGGAGGACGCGTCGGCGTTCCGCTCCTCGCCGCGACGCGTCGAGGCGGACGCGTCGGTGTTCCCAATCTCGCCAGCACGCGCGCCGGAGGACGCGTCGGCTCCCCGCTACGAGGAAAACGCCGCGCCGCCCGCCGAGCCCCCAAGCCTTGAGGAGCTTTGGAAAGAAATGGATGTCGCCTTGTGGGAGGCTTTGCCTCGAGCAGAGCGCGCCAAAATAGAGGCGGAGAAGAAGGCCGAGGAAGAGAAGCGCACCGCGGAACAAGCTGCCTGGGAGGCCTATGTCGCGTCCGAGAGAGTCGGGCAATTGGCTTTTTGGTAGAAGGCTCGTGCGAGGGCCGTGAGGGTGGCGGAGGACGCCCGTGCCGACGCCCTGAGTGCAGTCGGGCCCAAGCGCCTCATCTACGCTTGGCGGTACATGGACCGGGTGCACGCTTCCAGCGAGGAGGAGTACCTGTTGGCGCCGGATCACCACACCGATGAGATCGCGCTCGCCCGCCGGCAAGCCGCCAATCAGCACCTCACGAGTTGCGAGGCTGAGGAAGAGGCGTTGTGTCGGCGTGCTGGGAAGCGGCCGCGCACCAGGGCACTCGTGGCGCGCCGCAAGCGCTTCTGCGAGCGCCGTGGCTTTTAGGAGGAGTATAATTTTTGTTTCGTAAGGCGATCTCATTAGTTTTGGGACGCAAATGATAAATCCCGAATGTTCAGGAATTTTTAGCGTCCTTAATTAAGTATGTAAAAGGGAAAGTTTGGAAACCTTGTGTATTTGGACGCATTTTGCAAGTACGTGCATATAGCACAAACTTTACTATATACTATCGCACTACACGTCTTTCTCGATATATGCTTGCAGACTGTGCTACTCCCTCCGTCCAGGTCAATAAGTCATCTTTGGTTGTGCACCGTGACCAAGAAGGAGGGAAGACTTATACACCTAGACGGAGGGAGTACTACTATTACTTATGTACGTGCAAATTCACGTTTCAACATTACGATGCGGTTTTTGTAAAAGTAGAAAAACATCACTAGTCTAGCTTGTGAAACGATTCAATGCAAAACAAATGCAAAAATGCTCGTTTGATTGTTTACTTTTAGCTTTCTTCTCTGTGGTTATTTCTCTGTCGTACTTTGTACGGAGTATCTCACTGGTTGGAAAGGCATACAAATTCCCAAACCGCTTCCTACACCCTGTATCGAATATTTTGCCTAACAAGTTGTGCCGTGCAATTGGAATTCCAACTTGAGTACTACTACTAGTAGGAGTACCAGGGGCCAGTTCTTTTAGGCTTCTAGATTAGTAATCCCATAACTACTACCTCCGTCCAGGTTTATTGGTCCCCATTGTAATTTGTGTCAAATTTTGGTCATAAATTTAACTATTGAAATGTTAGTGCATGTCACATGCACTAACATTTTATCAGTTAAATCTTTGGTCAAAATTTAGCACAAATTACAATGGTGAGGAATAAACCAGGATGGAGGTACTACTAGTAGTAGTTTAGAAGCCCAAATAAATGGGTGAGGCGCCTTAATGTTACTCTCCACTGTGACTAGTCTTATGGGAAAAGCTGGGGAAGCCGCCAAAAGAACTGGCCCTGGGAGTAGTAGCTAGGGATACTAGGAGTAGTAGCTAGGGATCGAGTGTGCGAGATGAACCGGGGAAAGTAAATGCAGAGAGATGAAATGCAAAAAAGACGGAGGGATGTGATGGTTGCTTGTCCGTTTATTTTACCAGGCCACTTATTACTAGGAGTGGTTGGGTTTTGTGATATGACGGCTTTACTGCCGCGCCACGAGCAGGGTGAGAGGTGAGACTCCCGTGCAGCGCCGCCCTCTACACTAGTACTACTACGTCGGTCGTGGTTTATCCCCCATTGAATTTTGACAAAGGATGTGGGGGTCATCTCATGTGCAACGGGTATCGATAGGTTTGTTCGAATATTATTTCATCTCTAGAGCTCACAAACATCCGGGTGAAATAGATAAAAAAAGTATCTTTTGCAAAAAAAAGCGTTCAACTGTTCAACCTGCATCCAAAACTTGTGAAGAAATAACTCTTATTGTGCTTTGCAAGAAATGATCTTCAAGAATTAGTTTTTGAGTATCCATTGTTATACATGTTGGCTACAGATGACATGGCACTTTCTTATAGTCAACAGTTGGCTATAGTATTTAAGTATTAACCATACCCTTATACACCTAGACGGAGGGATTAAATCAGGATGACTTGGAAGGGGGCAGAGGATATGTAAGAAATGGTTCATCATAAGTCTTTCACCAGTACTATAGTAAAAATTCATACATGGAAGATTCTAGACTAAACCATAAATGGATACACTTTTATTCATGCGCGATACTCCAATAGAGCAAGATCATGCATGGAAGTCTCCACATGCTTAGACAGCGGATTACATTGAGCGAAGACTAATGATCAACATTTAACTTGAATATGCAGATGTCCAAGTGAACCTCCTTGGAGTCCCCGTGCACATTGTTGGGGGTGATCAAATAACACCGTGCGTCTTCCATGTCCACATCGGCGGGAAAGTCCCAGCTCGGCAGAGTCCAAGTATGCTTGGTGTAGCCAGTGTCGCCGCCCACGGACCTCCGAGGGGTAGTAATAGTGAGCACGCACCCGTACATCGGCCTCGTGTCAGTGTCGGCGTCGGCGGCGTCGCCCCTGACGCACACTACAGAGATGTGGCGGCGGCCTGCGCGGGCCTCGCTGGTGGCCACGATCAAGAGGAAGACGCTGTCGTCCTCCTCCGAGGCTAGCAGGTGGCGCTGATCCTCCAGCGACTCCGGCACGGTGAATGGGTAGCACGTCTCGTACTTGATGTTCTTCGCCAAGGGCCAGTAGTGATTGTCGCACGCCTGCGTCAGGTGACGCACGATGTCCGCCGGCGAGCCCCAAAATGGCACGGGGCACTCATAGCAGTAGACGAAGGGCTCCTTAGAGGCATCGACCAGGCCGTCCATGAAATGGGAGTGGCTGTAGGGGATGTTCCGCCAGTTGAATATATGAGCAAGTTACTACGAGATTTAGTCCGAATAAGCACAAAATAAATCATGACGGCTATAACAGAGATTCAACTAATCATGTGGACTAGCATAGTAGATGAACAGATCGAATCTAGGACACAGACTAGAAACATGAATTCTACCACGATTTCGAACAGGAAGGACAGAAACACATACGGTGCAATGGGAGCAGCACCATTGGCGTTGAGGTTGTCGCCCATGTCGTTGAGGAAGAGGTTGCCAAGGTCGGGGAAGAAGTCGTCGTCGGTGAAGTCGTCGCTGCTAGCAGTCGCTAGAGTGCGCTCCCCAAATTTCAACAGCGCCCGCCGAATGGAGCACAGGAGGGAGTGGCTGTAGGGGACGCTGCGGCCGCCGAATGGAGCGCAGGAGTAGCCCACGAAGCAGTAGATGGTGCTCCTCCCTAGTCTCTATTCTTATCTCTATCTCTACTACTCTTCTTTGTTTTTTATAATATACTAGTTGTAGTTGTCAAATCGAATAGTACTGCGCCGTCCACTGCACGCCCGACTGAACACGCCTCCTCGCCTCCATCAAACCCCTCCGTTAAAACCGCATGCAAACGGAGAAACCTACTCCGGCCCGCGGGAGGAAATTTGCCGGTTGCCATTGGAGAATAATAGAGTCACGTCCAATCCATTTGAGTTAATTGCGTGTATGATTCTCCCTCTATAAAAAGTTAATTGCATCCTTAATCTTGTATTCTAAGTACTCTGTGGGTTCCACTGTCAGTACAGTGCACATGACTTGCGGGCTGGCTACAGATTCGTACAGAAAGTTAAAAAGAAACAAATCCATGACTTGCAGGATTGGAGTTAGCACCGACGGCGGTTCGTAGTCGTTCCACGCTCGGGCATTGAAGTTTGTAACTATTTTAGATTAGAACATACTACTCCTCCGGTGCTAGTAGTAGAGCAGAGTCCTACTCCACTACTACTCTACTCAAGCAAGTTAGGGCACAGTAGCAGGTACTGTAGGGAGTACCAGTACGGTGATCACTCAAGCAAGTTGTCTGACTTCGATATGACCCTACGCTTCTGGTATGTGTCTCGTAAGTCAAGTGGCGTGTTGTAGTCATCATCACATGTCCACTTCCCACAACACATATTCGCTTCTCCATCTTTGTCCGCTCTTTCATCCCCGCTAAGGCGCCTCCCCCCTCGTCCGAAACCCAAGCACTAACAATGGCAGAACCGAGCAGTGTCCGCCGAAAGAGTGGCTGGAATTCGCTCCCCATAGAGGTAATCAAGCTCATTGCTTCGCGTGTGGACAATCTCAGTACCATGCCACTCGCCGCGTGCTCGTCGGGGCTGTACCATTTACTCAAAGCCCTTAGGCCGGAGCTTTTTAAGCCAGCTCCTTGCTTGCTGATGCCGCCTGATCTTCAGAAACGGCGCGTCGCACAGCATAACGATCGTAGGGTGGCGAGCATCAACCCCCTTGACTGCGATCCGATCCCCGTCACCCTCAACTACCTTAACGGTATGTACTGGGTCGGCATGAACACATCTTGGATGGTGCTCGTCGACGGTCGCGGCAGCTGGATGCTCGTGGAGGTCTACACCCGGCGATTGATCCCCCTTCCTTCGATTAACACTGCACTGCTTTGGCACCGCGGCCCAGAATACTCGGAATCTTACAGTAGCCAACATGATACCAAGTTTGATTTGCTCAAGGTTGTAATCTGCCAAGTGCCCACAAGATCTGCGAATTATAAAGACTTCAGGCTAATTGCGTTCTTCAACCGCGGTCTCGCCTATCTGACAGGTCACTACGGTAAGTGGATAAATCTGCACGTCCATCGCAGGATCATACATCCTCCATGGTTCTCTGATGCCATTGAACACAAGGGCTTCATTTACGCTGTCGACTCCTTCTATGGCTGGACGTATTGCTGGCCTACTCCAGTCATCGCTACAAACGGCTGTTACAGCAGTATGTTACTTTCCTATGATATCATGATGGCTTGCTTATATTACTGTCAACATTTGCTGAAAAAATATTCATGCTCATAACATGTTGTTCTTAAGATTGACTAAATCAAGAGCCCTTTTTTATTTGACTCCAACTTGATATGATGTTGTAGGCCGCCTAGTGTCCCTACCCTTCCTAATCCCAGAACCTTTCAAAGAAAAGCGGCATGGCAGTTGCAGGTGGTTCCTGGCTCGATCAGACAATGGCGAAAGATTGATGATCGTTCGCACGTACCGGACGTGTTGTTTCGCGGAATACAATCACAGTCACTGCAAGGTCTTTGAGCAGGATCCCAGCTTCTCTGGGCCTTCAGGAATTTTTGACTGGAGGCTGGTAAGTAGCCTTGGTACACGCTCTCTGTTTGTCAGACTGAATTATCTGATTAACCAGGAGATAACCGACGGCAAGGATCATGATGGCAGCGCGGTTTCGTTCATCAGGCAAAACTGTGTGTACACTACGTACCATGCGTCTCTGCATGCACCATACCCTGATATGTGCCACCACGCTCTGCAGCCCAAAGTAGGAGAGAGGGTCGCAAGTATCAGACTTCGACCTGCTGGCTGGAGTTTCCTCCGTCAGGCACCCATCTGGTTCAAGCCGTCAGCCAATCTCCACAGCTTAATAAATAGTAACGTCTAACTGAGCCAGTTAGTTAGATGCGTACACTTGGTGTAGTAGGATCTTTATTTAGTTTGATGCATACACTTGTTCTTTTTTGGTAGCCCTTTTGTAATGATGGCTGATGTTTCGTTTGGAAGAGAGAGCAGCGTGTTCACTCTTCTGGCCTGCTTACTGCTTCTGTTGCACCCCCAGCCCTGGTTGCTGCTGCTGCTGTTTTCAATGTACAATCAGTAGTATATTTTGTCTGTTGGTTGAATAAATGTGTTGTTAGAACGACAAACACAATGTTTTGGAAGTCGTTGCATGGTTCGATCCTTTAGTGCCCTGTACCGTACGTAGCGCATACTATTTTTCGTACGGAACACATTTTCCACTTGTTGATAACATGCAGCCCACTGAAGAAGGCCCAATAGAGAAGCCCATAATTAACTAGAAGGGAGGCTCTCACATGAATCCGGCCCAGGTACATGCTCATGGTCCCCTAAACATAAATAAGTAAATAAATAAATAAAGCTAAATGCTCATGCACCAGTTCTTTAGGAAAATAGGTAGCCCAGTATTTCTTTTTGAAGAATACCCAAGCTTGGCCTATTTGTTTTCTCCGAATTACTGGGCTGCAAATCTTTCAAGACGAGGAGGGATGCATTCCGGCCTGGCTTAAGAGTATGGTCAATGTCTGTTAAAAGTAATATCAAAAGGGGTTGAAAATTCCAAAAAAATTATAGCAAATGGGATATAAGTTTCTTTTTTTGTTTCTGTTCTTCACTGATATCTTATACGTATTTCATTGGATTTAACATGACATAGTACTAATTTATTTTTAAATTTGTTTTAGTATGGCTATTAATTTTTGGATTAAGAATATTTCGTTCCCCAGCAAAAATTTGCGAATTTTCAAAATTTCCCACATATTTAGTTAATTTTTTGACCCTGGTACTGACCAGAAAATGGCCAGCAATTCTAAAAATGGAAAACAGGCTGCAATAAATTCCATATGAATTAGAAAATGAGTAAAAATTCTAAAAATAATAGCAAATGGGCTGTACACGCCACAGATTTCGAGGCTGACCTGTTTACGCAAGGCTTTGTCAGTGAACACACGATTCTAGCAGCAGTGACTGTTGGATGTCCATCCAACGGCCCACGTGCTTCTTCAATCTCTGATCTTCCTGCTCCAGCCGCCTAAACTAGCCGCCGGCGGGACTGCCTGCTCCCTCCTCTTGTGGCCCGCTGTGATGCCGCGCAGGCTTCCCCGGCCCACCCTACTCCCTCCGCTGGCCTGGCCGCACGCAATCAACTGCCTCCTTATTACACGAAAAAAAGATTCCTCCCACTGACATCTGGGGCGCACCGGTTGGGAGGCTGACCTGTGGGCCTACTAAGTTGACGCGTACGCAGGGCTTGTCAACTTAGTCAACAAACAATTCTAGCAGCAGTAACCGTTGGATTTCAATCGAACGGTCCTGCTGCTTCTTCAATCGCTGCTCTTCTTGCACCAGCCGCCCAAACCAGCGCCGGGGAGACCGCCTGCTCCTGCCTCCAGTGGCCGGCTATGCTGCCGTTGAGGCCTCATCGCCTCCTACTACTCCCACCTCTAGCCAGGCCCTGCGGCGACGGCAGCCTCACACCGAACCGAACCAGTGAACCCTCGTACTCCTCTCCGCGTGGGCATCCACTGCCGCGTCTTCCCCGGCTCCACGTCGTCCCCTTCCTAGGCCTTGCCGTCGTCCACCGCCTTGGTGCTCTCGGCGCGGCATGGTCAACGTGGTCAACGACATTCCATCGGAAGAGTACTGTACGTGGAGAGGCTGACAGCTGGGTCCACGGCCACAGCCCAGTTTTTTTGTGATTTGCCAAGTACGTGGAGAGGAGAGCTTTCATTCGGCTGGCCGAGAAAATGGCCCATCAGTAATGAGAAATGGGCTATGCATTTTTAAAACACATCAAACCGGCAATTAGTTTCAAATAACTTTTTTTTCATTTCGAGATTTTAAATTACATTAATTTTTATGCATGGAGAATTTGTTGGATTTTATATTGATATACATTTATTTTTAAAATCAGTTTGAATGTGAGTCAAAATTTCGGGATTAAAAACAGTTCGGACCGCACCGAAATATGCAAAATTTCGTATAATTTTTTAACCGTGGCCACAATATGGTGTGTAATGCTAACAAAAAGAATATGGGCTCCAAAAAAAGCTTAATAATTAGCAAATGGGCTGTAAATTATTAGAAATAATGGCAGATGGGCTGTATGCTGTTTTCCACAGATTTGAGGCTTTCCTAAAAAAACGTTGACGCACAAGCACTGACTGTTGGATGTCCATCCAACGGCCGTCATGCTTATTCAATCTCTGCTCTTCCTGCTCCAGCCGCTCAAACAAGCGCCGGCGGGACTGCCTGCTCCCTCCTCCCCACGGTTGGCTCTGCTGCCGCGCAGGCCTCACCGCCCCACCGTACTCCCATCGCTGGCCTAGCCATCCCTCTACTCACCCACACCAGCTGTTATTCTCCGGCGACGGCAGACGAACGAGTAAACCCTCGTACAGTCATACTCCCCTCCGCGTGGGAAACAACTGGCGAGTCTTCCTTGCCTCCGTGTCGTTCCCTTCCTAGGCCTCGCCGTTGTCGACCGCCCTGGTGCTCTCGGCGCGGCCTGGTCAACGTGGTCAACGACCCACATGCATCTGAAGTGGACTGTACGTGGAGAGGCCGACAGCTGGGTCCATGGTCGCATGCAAGGAAATGCCTCCTTATTACGCGCAAAATAATGATTCCTCCACCTGACATCAGGGACCCACCGAAAGAGCCTCTGTATTTCGCGAAAAAAACATTACCGCCACTGACAGCTTGGACCCACCAGCTATATCTTCGCACACAAGGAAGTGCCTCCTTATTACGCACAAAAAAAATGAATACTCCCCCTGTTAGCTGGGACCCAGTATAGTGGCAGGCTGACTTGTGGGCCTACTAAGTTGACGGGGACGGATGGCTTTGTAAACTTAGTCAATATGCACGATTCTAGCTCCAGTGACCGTACGATGTCCATCCAACGGCCGTAGTGCTTCTTCAACCTCTGGTCTTCGTGCTCCAGCCGCCCAAAGCAGCGCCGGTCGTGCCGCATGCTCCTGCCTCCCGTGGCCGGCTGTGCTGCCGCGGAGGCCTCACCGCCCCCTACTATTCCCACCGCTGGCCAGGCCCTGCAGCGATGGCAGCCTCACACCGCAGCCGAACCAGTGAACCCTCGTACTCCTCTCCGCGCGGGCTTCCACTGCCGCGTCTTCCCCGGCTCCTCGTCGTCCCCTTCCTAGGCCTCGCCGTCGTCCACCGCCCTGGTGCTCTCGGCGCAGCGTCGTCAACGTGGTCAAGGAACGACTTCCATCGGACATGGACTGTACATGGAGGCTGACAGCTGGGTCCACAGCCGCACCAAGGAAGTGCCTCCTTATTACGCGCAAAATAATTAATCCTCCACCTGACAGCGGGGACCCACCGGACGGGCCACCGTATTTCGCGAAAAAAACATTTCCCCCTGACTGCGGGGACCCACCAGCTACATCTTCGCACGCAAGGAAGTGCGTCCGAGCAAAAAAACGAGTCGCCCCCTGACTGCTGGGACCCACCAGCTACATCTTCGCAGGCAAGGAAGTGCCTGAGAGTCGGGACCCACCTGGTTGAACCGTACGTAGCATTGTCATTTTGGTCGCGAACGTGTACGTACATACTGGTCGATGTAGAGGCGCGCACGTGTCGTAGTAGAGGCGCCTACGTAGCATGTACACGTACATACAACGGCCAGTGTGCAAGAAAGAAACTACGGCCACGTATGTACATACGGGCAGGGTCTCGAACGCCTACTCGCGCATACGTACGACTAGGGCTCGTGTACATGGCTGGGTCGGAACGGAGAAACAGCGTCGTCGTCGTGTTCATGGGGAGCCAACCGGCTGGGTCGGAACGAAATGCGTCGTCGTGTTCATCGGGAGGGCTTGGACGGAACAGCCGATGGAAACGAGGCCTGGCGTACCGCAGGACGGAAGAAACGGCCTTGTGTTCGACCGGCCACGTTTGAAACGGGATCTTGTTCATCGGGACGGGTCTGGCGTACCGCAAAACGGAGGAAACGGACCTCCTACGGTCGAAACGGGGGTCCTGTTGATCGGGAGGGGTGTGGCGTACCGCAAAACGGAGGAAACGGACTTGTGTTGGAGCGCTACGGTCGAAACGGGGGTCCTATTCATCGGAAGGGGTGTGGCGTACCGCAAAACGAGACTCCATGGGATACTGTTCATCTCCACCGTCGACCCCCTCCAGCCTCCACAGGCTATTGTTCATCCACCGTCGACCTCCTCCAGCCTCCACCTGCGACTGTTCATCCACGGGCTCCTGTTCATCCAGCCTCCACCACGCGCTACTCCACCGGCTACTGTTCAACCAGCCCTCTCCACGGGCTCCTATTCAACCACCCCTCCACGGGCTACTGTTCATCCAGCCCTCCACCGTCTACTGTTCATTCTACCCTCCACGGGGTGGTCCTGTTCATCCTGGCCTCCACGGGGTCCTGTTCATCCAGCCCCAACTGGCTCGATCGATCGGGGTCCTGTTCATCCAGAGGCAATACCACGGGGTCCTGTTCATCCACCCCCACCGGGAACTGTTCATCCAAACCCCCCAGCAACGCTCACTGTTCATCCAGAGGCAGCATCGTTCGGCTTCAGTTAGCAGCAGTAGCGAAGGAATCGCTCGATCGGGTTCAGTTAATAGCCATCGATCGATCGCTCGGGTTCAGTAACGCATAGCCTGCAGTGCAATCGCTCGGGTTCAGTTAGAGCCCAAGGCCTCGCTCGGGTTCAGTTAGAGCCAACGCCTCGCACACACGCGCGTACGTGGACGAGAGAAACGCGCATCGCTCGGCCCCCGACCTCCCACCGTAACCGGGAACTCCCCGAAATTTTCCTCCCCCTCGCTTCTACCAAGGGTTTTTCGTCATGGACGGCCCAAAGAATGTCATGCAGCTGCGTCTCCGGCCCGCCCAGGACGAAAAGCCCATTTTCTGTCATGATTTTTTGTCATAGAAGTAGGAGCCCACCACATCTCTGATGATACCGGGTTTTGTAACAATTATCGTCATAGAAGTGTCATATGTATGACAGAAAAAAAATCATTTGGCCCAAAATGTCACAGATGTGTCTTTTTTTGTAGTGATGTCCCACTAAACTGCTTCAGCTTTGAAGACCATTCCACTCGTCTGGCCATTTGCCGTTTGGGATTAGATATGGTCGGACCTTTGAGGACTAGTAGGAGTGGCTTCACCCACGTGCTTGTAGCAGTCGACAAGTTCACTAAATGGATTGAAGCTAAACCTATCAAAAACCTCAAAGCAAGTACTGCTGTCAGCTTCATCAGAGAGTTAACATTCAGATATGGAGTTCCGCACAGTATCATCACAGATAATGGGTCAAACTTTGATTCAGATGAGTTCAGAGCTTTCTGCGCTTCCCAAGGCACTCGGGTCGATTATGCTTCAGTCGCCCACCCACAGTCGAATGGGCAAGCAGAAAGAGCAAACAGTTTGATCCTCAAAGGGCCGAAACCCCGATTGATGCGTGATCTCAAGCATGCCGTGGGTGCTTGGGTTGATGAGTTGTCGTGAGTACTTTGGGGATTGAGAACAACTTCAAATCGGTCGACTGGTCGAACCCCGTTCTTCCTAGTCTACGGGGCTGAAGTTGTGCTTCCGAGTGACTTGCTTCACAATGCACCCCAAGTGGAACTTTTCTCAGAAGCCGAAGCAGAACAAGCCCGACAAGATGTTGTTGATCTTCTGGAAGAAGAAAGAGAGATGGCCCTAATCCGGTCGACCATTTATCAGCAAGACCTTCGTCGATTCCACGCTAGGAACGTTAGAGGTCAAGCATTTCAAGAGGGGGACCTGGTTCTCCGAGTGGATCAACAATGGCCGCACAAGCTTACTCCTGCGTGGGAAGGTCCCTTCATCATCACCAAGCTGCTCAACAATGGAGCATATCACCTCTACAATGTGGAGCACAATAAAGACGAGCCACGCGCTTGGAATGCAGAGTTGCTCTGTCGTTTTTATACCTAAGCATTCAGACTGTTGAGATGTAATAAGAAATACCTTTTAGTTTGTTTATCAAAGACACAGTTTTACAGTCTTCTGAATGATTGTTGTTGCTTATACATATGTTTAAAATCCCCCAGTGGGTGGCTTAGCTGCGAATCCGTTTCGACTAAGTTTGAAAAATCCCACTGAGTGAAGAGCAAGCCTCTCACTCGGGGGCTTAATTAGCTGCGAATCCATTTCGCCTAAGTTTGAAAAAAAAATCCTACCGAGTGAAGAGCAACCCTCTCACTCGGGGGCTTAGCTGCAGTCTCGTACTCGCTTAAGTTAAAATGTGCTCCGAGTGAAGAACGATTTTCTCGCTCGGGGACTTGGCCACACGCTCCGTCCTGATCCGCAAGGACAACGAGGTGCAGGTCGACTGCGACCTTCTCCTCAGAGCTGCGCCACAAATACAATGTGCGCTCCATCCTGGTCCACAAGGACGACGAGGTACAGGTCCACCGCGACCTTCTCCTTAGAGCTGCGCCACAAATACAATGTGCACTCCATCCTGATCCGCAAGGACGACAAGGTGCAGGTCGACCGCGACCTTCTCCCCAGAGCTACGTCACAAGTAGAAATGACTATTCTGAGTGAGGAGACAAGTTCCACTCGGAAACAAAAGACAATCAAATTAAAGGAAAAACCAGGTTCAGACAAATCGCACGAGGTTTCGGGCAGCGAATAAAAGTGCTCAGGCATCAAGCCCGAAGGAGTTTAATGGTTACAGAATCACTCGGCATTCTCAGGTAAATTTAAGGCAAGGCATAAAGTTTGTTCTCTCCGCAGGAGGAGGGCTAGCAGGTTCGAGTAGCAGCAGCAATCCGAGTAGCAGCAGCAATGAAGGTTTCCATGAAAGATTGGAAGTGGAGCCTCTTGGTCGCTGCTAGCTTCTCTTCTCTAGCTTCTTTGCAGTGGACACGAACCAGAGAGAGAGCCACGTCAGCACCACATCGAGAAGAAGACTTCTTCCATTCCTGCACTCTACCGGAAATCTCATTAAGTCAAGTCATCGGAGACTCGGGATCATTCGGAAGTGTCGCCCTTGGCCAGAGTGCCGTGTCGATCCGCGACACCGCAACCTTCAGTCGAGCAAGGTAGTCAACGAGGCTAGTAAGACGAGATTCCAGTCAGAGCACATTCATGCTGGCTTCATCCTTGATAGGAGAGTTGATGGGGTCCAGGCTCGTTTCGATTTGGCCGGTCCCAGCCTCAAAGTTTTGGCAGAATTCTGCACCCACAGAGAAATAATGAGACGACAGTTTATGATTAGTCGACGAAAGCAAATCACTCAGTCAGATAAAAGTACCTTCAAGCATAAGGAATAACTTCTTAGCGAGTCCTCCCAGGTAGTTCTCCAGTTCATCTCTCTTGCGGGAAATGTCTTCCACTTTGTCAGTCAAAGCCTCTTTACCCTTCTTCAGTCGAGTCACCTCCTTGTTGGCTTCATCAATGGCAGCCTTCAATTTGGTGTTCTCTTCCTCCAGCTTTCTGACTGGGGCCAGCTTCTGGTCGGCGAGCGCTGTTTTGTCTTCGGCCGTTTTTCGTGCGGCCGCAAGATCAGAGTCCTTCTCCAAAGCCTGTCTCATTGTTTCTGAAAAGAGCGACGTTCGAGTCAGAGAAAAGATGGAGAAGTTGGCAAGAGAAGCAGTCGACAAAGTTTTTCATACCAGCAGCTTCATCCTTAGCTTTCTGCAAATTTGTCTTGGCCAATTCCAGATCAAGGTTGAGCTGGATCTGCTTCCGTTCTAAATCAGCAAATCGAGCTCCAAGCTCACAGGATTTCTGTGATCAGAGGATAGTCAGTCAACAGATACAAAGGCTGGTTGTTTCCGAACAATAGAGTAACAAGTTCTAAGACTACTGTGGAATCAAACATTCAACAGTAGTCTCGGGGACTACACCCAGTGGGTGCACTCAGCGTGCCCCCACTGGTTCGACTTTTCAATCGGCTTGGTCCGCCCAGTCGAAAAAAAACAAGTTACTTCTCAGACCATAGCCGACTGCCCGCAGTCGACTACGGTCTCGGGGACTACACCCAGTGAGTGCACTCAGCGTGCCCCCACTGGTTCCGGTTCCACTCGACATCATCTGTTCAGGCCGAGTGGAAAAGATCTGTTCAAAGACCCCCGTCGAATCAAACATTCAATGGTGGTCTTCGGAACTACACCCAGTGGGTGCACTCAGCGTGCCCCCACTGGTTCAAAGACTCAATCGACGCAACCTACTCGACTCGAGCAAAAAATACTACTCAGCAGAAATTGAAACACCCAGTGGGTGTACAGATGCAAAGTGCAGACTAACAAATAGATGCACTTTAAAGTTTTTCAGATAGCATATCCTAACAGAACAAGCGAAGCTAGAAGATTAGTCGGAAGTCAGTTAACGTGGACGTTGGCCTGGAGGGCTGAACTGACATCATAAGCTGCTTGACTGGTTTCGCGAACCACTTTCATCTACTCCATCATAATGCCCGATTGGTGAATAGCTTCCCTGGCAGCGCTCACTTGGTCCTCTGGGACATGATGGGCAGTGAAAAGTGAAGACGGTGGATCAACTGGAGCTTGTGCAGTCGACCCTGAAGGCTGCGCACTCGACAATGGAATGCCAAAAGTAACATAAGCCCGGTTGAGGTCTCCGGACTGCTGAATTGCCGGTTCTGCCGCCGGCGTCGACTGAGGCGTCTTGTTGGTTGGTGCCTTCTTGCTCAAAGTCCTGCTCTTCCTCCCCGTGTGCTTCAGTGGTGCATCCTCGTCATCATCTGGAAATTCGATAACATTGGGCGAAGCTGCAAAGAAATCAATTACAAGAGTTCAGTCAACTGACAAAATGGCTGATAAAGTAAAGACAAAATGACAAGAGTGGTACCCGGATTGGAAGTGACTGCATCCTCCATCTCCTCGTCCTCATCATCTTTGTATACATAAGTCCCAGAAGTAGCGGCACTATAGATTCAAAAACCATTCGGACAAAACAGATAAATGATTCGACCAAAGAGCAAGTCGTGTCAAACTGAGAAGTCGAGTTCAAGGATTACCCAGAAGCAATAGGTACAGCCACTTTGATTTTGGGCAAGGCCTTCCGAGGTTTTTGCGGCACGACTTTGGGCTACTTCGGAGCCTTCTCAGTCGGCACAGGAGAAGCCGTCCGAGTGCGCTTGGAAGACTGACCAGTCTGTGCAGTTGCTTTCCCTCGGTGGATGGCTGGGTCATGGGTATGCTTGGATCGCCTTTCCATGCGAGGAGGAGAATCGACCTCTTCACCATCGCTCGGGTCGTCACTCTCCTCGTCCTCCCCTCCGTCAGACTGCCAGTCGGCGCTTTCCCCTTCGCTCACCTCTCCGTTGGGCATTGAATACATCTCAGTGAAGACCTGCAAGACAACAAGTTGAACAAATAATAGTCAGTCGACCAGAACAATTACACGACGGATCAAGAAGACACTCGGAAATTCAGAGTCGGACCTTGTCTGGTTCATAAGTGTTGTCGAGTGGAGGAATCCTCCTGGACCCTCTGGGGTTATCCTTGTTGCCGGTGATGCCCTGCAGCCACTGCGCCACCGTAGCCTCGTCAACTTCTTCCGGGTGAATTCGAGTGGAGTCGTCAATGCCCGAATACAGCCACATCAGATGATCACGGGCTGGAAGCGGCTGGATGCGTCGACTGAGAAAGACCTCTAACAGATCCATGCCAGTCACGCCATCACGGACAAGCTGGACCACCCGCTCGACCAATGTCTTCACCTCCGCTTTCTCCGCCGGAGTTACTTTCAAGGAAGAGGGCTTCTTGACTCGAGCCATGGAAAAGGGGGGAAGCTCAATCGACTGACCTGGAGTCGGCTGGTCTTTGCAGTAAAACCAGGTCGACTGCCACCCTCTAACAGACTCGGGAAGTATCATGGCTGGGAAGGTGCTCTTACTCCTCATTTGGATCCCAAGACTCCCACACATCTAGATCACGTGTGTCCTCTCATCACTCGGGTTGGCTTTTTTGACCGACTGAGAACGACAGGTGAAAATGTGTTTGAAGAGACCCTAGTGCCGTCGACACCCCAGAAAATTCTCACACATGGACACATATGCGGAAAGATACGTGATGGTGTTGGGGGGAAAGTGGTGAAGTTGAGCTCCAAAGAAGTTCAAAAAACCTCGGAAGAAAGTACGGGGTGGCAGAGAAAACCCGCGGTCAACGTGAGTGGCGAGAAGGACGCACTCACCCTCCTGTGGCCGCGGCTCCGTTTCGTCCTCTACATGACACTTCACCATTGTTTGGGCCTAGAGGAAGGCATTGGGAAGTAATAAGTAGATGATGGGTTGCTAGAGTGACAGAAGCTTAAACCTTAGTTTATGCGTTGCTTCGTAAGGGGCTGATTTGGATCCATATGTTTCATGCTATGGTTAGGTTTACCTTAATACTTCTTTTGTAGTTGCGGATGCTTGCAATAGGAGTTAATCATCAGTGGGGTGCTTGTCCAAGTAAGGACATCACCCAAGCACCAGTCCATCCACATACCAAATTATCAAAGTAAGGAACGCGAATCATATGAGCGTGATGAAAACTAGCTTGATGATAATTTCCTTGTGTCCTCGGGAGCGTTTTCCTTCATATAAGAGTTTGTCCAGGCTTTTCCTTTACTACAAAAAGGATAGGGCCATCTTGCTGCACTTTATTTACACTTGTTACTTGTTACCCGTTACAAATTACCTTATCACAAAACTATCTGTTACCGATAATTTCAGTGCTTGCAGAGAATACCTTGCTAAAAACCGCTTATCATTTCCTTATGCTCCTCGTTGGGTTCGACACTCTTACTTATCGAAAGAACTACGATAGATCCCCTATACTTGTGGGCATCAATCAGTCAATTGCGGTCGTCAGTGACGCTCCATTGTCAGAAATATTGAATAACAGAGATGAAACTGGTCGAGTGGCTAACTGGGCGATTGAACTCCTTTCGCTGGATATCAAGTTTGAGGCAAAAAAGCAATCAAATCCCAGGCAATAGCAGATTTTCTCGTCGAGTGGATTGAACAACAACTGTCGACTCAGATTCGGTCGGAACATTGGACCATGTTCTTCGACGGGTCCAAAATGTTGAATGGTTCGGGTGCTGGGGTAGTCCTGGTATCTCCGCGAGGCGACAAGCTCAGTTATGGTCTCCAGATTCACTTTGACTCTTCCAACAATGAAGCTGAATATGAGGCACTTCTGTACGGGTTGCGTATGGCCATTTCACTCGGCATCCGGCGCCTAATGGTCTACGGCGACTCCGATTTGGTAGTCAATCAAGTGATGAAGGAATGGGATGTTAGGAGTCCAGCTATGACTGGTTATTGCAATGCAGTAAGAAAATTGGAAAAGAAGATTGAGGGGTTAGAGCTTCACCATATACCCCGACTGAAAAATCAAGCAGCCGATGACTTGGCAAAGATAGGTTCCAAGAGGGAGCCCATTCCCAGCAATGTGTTTTTGGAGCATATTCACACACCTTGAGTCCAAGAGGATCCTTTCACCGAAGAGCCCCCACAGCCTAAGAGCTCCACTGATCTGACTGAAGTTGAAATCCCAGCCATGGTCGACATGGTCATGGAAGTGTTGGTCGTCATTCCCGATTGGACAGTGCCATACATTGCATATATTCTCAGGAAGGAACTCCCAGAAGATGAAGAACACGCTCGTCAGATCGTCCGTCGATCCAAAGCCTTTACTGTGATGGGTGGACAGCTTTATAGAGAGAGTGTCACTGGAGTCAGTCAGAAATGCATCATGCCAAAAGAAGGCCGAATGATCCTCAATGATATCCACTCGGGGACCTGTGTTCACCATGCGTCCTCTCGGACCATCGTGGCCAAAGCATACCAAGCCGGGTTTTACTAGCCACATGCCAATGAGATGGCGAAAGAAATAGTCGACAAGTGTGAAGGTTATCAGTTCTACTCCAACATGCACTACAAAAAAAATACACTTCTGTGATGATACGTGTTTGTCACAGTAGGTCGCGTTTTTTGTCATGCATGTACATCCATGACAAATTTATGACAGAATCAAGATAGTCATACCTGTGCTGTCGTAGAAGTGTTCCATGACATTGCCAAAATTATCATCACGGAAGTGTCCACTTCCATGACGATAAATTGCGCGTCACAGAAGTGCTTTCGTCAAGGGTGACCGACACGTGGCATCCACCATAACAGAACGTCGTTAAGCTATCGGGTCGGGTTTTGGATCCGATAACCCATTAACAGCCCCGAACAATGGGGATTTTCCACGTGTAAACTCATCATTGGCTGGAGGAGACACGTGTCAGGTCCGACCCATCAAGTTTAAATGGGCCGGCCCAGCTAAAGGCCCACGAGATTTTGCGAACCATAATGGGCCGGCCCAGGTAAAGGCCCACAAGATTTTTGTCTGCAATAATGGACCGGCCCAGGTAAAGGCCCACAAGATTCTTGCGGATCATAATGGGCCGGCCCAGCTAAAGGCCCACGAGATTTCGCCGACATTAATGGGCCGGCCCAGCTGTAGGCCCACAAGATTTTGAGGACCCTAGTAGGCCGGCCCATTAACTGGCTGCCATGTTTTGGGCCAAATGTCGGCCCATGTTTGATCCGGTCCATTAATGGCCTGCCTCGCTTCGGGCCTAATAGTGGCCCATATGAGATCCGGCCCGTTAAAAGCCTACCACGTTCTGGGCCAAATTACGGCCCAGATCAGGTCCGGCCCTTTAAGAGGCTTTGGGCTCAATTATGGCCCATATCAGATTCGGCCTGTCAACTGGACACTATGCTTTTGGGCCCACTTGCTAAAGGCCCACTTAGTAATTCGGCCTGATATTAGTTTTGGCTTGTTAAGGGCCCGTTTAACATTTCGGCCCTATATTAATTTCGGCCTGTTAGAAGCCCGTCATATAGTTGGGCCTAACTACGGCCCGGTTTGCATCCGGCCTGCTCGCAGCCGATATCTGATTGGGCCAAACAAGGACAGAGACAATTTTGGCCTGTTAAAAGCCCGTGATTTGATTCGCACAATCATGGGCCGGGGTACATTTCGGGCTGCTGCCGGCCGATGAGCTGTTCGGCACGTTTCAGGCCCAACCTACATCGTGATTGCATGACGGCCCGATTATGTACCGTAATTTTACGGTTTGGCCGGTTTACTGCGAAGACAGGATATATATACAGTAAAATAACTGCAGCATCGTGAATAAGAAAAAACCTAGACTATACAATAATGAAATTATGGCATATTACATCCACTGGGCATCAAAGTTCGCCACTATGATAATAAAGCACAAGCAGACAGCAGATTACATACACTGGGCATCAAAGATCGCCACCAGTGCAAATAAACATGCCGACAAAATAATATACAAAACCGACAGCACTTCAATAGAGTTCAAGAAAGGTTAGCCCTGCTGGGGAGCTGCAGCGCAAGCAGCTGAGCAAGATGATGAGACTGCGCTTGTTCAACACTTATATCTTCCTCACTCTGAAAGATAAACAAGCAGATAGATGACAGGTTTTGCACATAAAAGTATCAGTGCTGACAATTCATCACATTTCTCACTGACGAATAAAGTGACACAGTTTAAAATTGCATTAACACAATATGGTATTGTTCAGGTCAAGACATGGCAGGAAATGACATTGTGAAGGATTTGGCAGCTTCACGACACCACTGGATTACAGATCAAGACCTCATAAGTATCAATGGTTAGTGTGCTGTCAATTTATACCATTTCAGATTGGCAAATAAAGAGACGGTTTAAATAATAGTAGAATGATATGACATTGTTCATAGTTAAGACATTGCAGAATATGACATTGTGCTGTAGTGGGTAGGTTCACCACACCACTGGATTACGGATGAAGAACAGAAGCATACATGCAGTGCAAAAGAAGATCACTTGCTCTGTATAGTTTAATTTACATGGTATGAAGAAGGAACTTGGTTGTACAACTGAAAACTTAAATTGAGAAAGGACAAACTTTTTTTTATGAACTACATAATAAACTTTAAACAAGCAATTTGATGCAAACACCAAAAATAAACAGCTATTGCAGTCATGCCTAACCAAATATATACAACAAATTTTGAAGGCTTGAGATGGAAAAACTTACATTATTGGTGAAGACAGGCTCTATAAAGGTCTTGTCCATGGTGATGGGGGGGGCAATTCAAGAAGTTTAACATAGAATCTTCTTCAAAAGCATTGCCTTTATTCTACATTTTGTTAAGAGTAAATATAGATGTGATAATATATGAAAAACTGGAGAATATTTAAGATAAGATGAAGAGGGATGCTACATAACCAAGTAGCTATAAATGTAAGTGCAGCGATACAGGCAAAAGGTACAGCCAAGAGCAATGCACAGCTAAACTTCTTCAGTACCAACCTTATGGTAAGAGTAAATATAGATCTGATGTGTAGAAAATGGAGGGCAAAGGAAAATAAGCTGCAGAGTGATGGTACATGAACAACTACCTGTCATTATAAGTACACTGATAAAGGACAGCATGTACTTACAAGAACAATGCAGAGCTAAAAAAACATTGGCATTGGATATATTCTACACTAATGTAACCATTCATACAGATCAGATAATTTGGAGCGAACAATTGATAAGCAAGCTATCATGCATACTGCTGTCACATAATGAACTAGGTATGTATGCAAGTACAGTGATACAGGACAACAGGTACCAACAAGAGCAAAGCAGCGGGCAGCATATTTGCGATATCCTGTCGTTCTTGTCAAACCGGAATTCTTCTTCGAGCAGATTTCCTGCAAAAAAGATCCGTAAGGCACATGCGGAAAAGTAGAAGTTCAAATTGTCATGTGATTTCATAGACAGTACCTCATCTTGGGAACAGGACCAGTGCATAACAAGGTTTTTCCATTCAATGTCTTCTAAATTTAGCACAGGAGACTTCACCGGAAATTCGTTTATAGACTACATTCTGCTAGAGTCGGCCCTACGTTTTGTGTCACTGGTTGTACAGCCAATATAAGTGGGGTGCTGTCTGATTTCTCCGGCACCACCACGTTTTTCAAGGACTTTGCTGGTGCTCCTTCAGGTTCGGCAATCACCCTCTTCCTTTTTGATGTCTGATGCACAAGAACAACATTTGAGTGGAAAAACATGTTATGATGACAGATGGAATATGTATTGATAATGGATGGGCATGGCATCTCGACATACATGATGAGTAAATTAAGCAGATGGCGGTGCAACAAAGTAGAAGAAATGCAAGACAACATATGCAAGATACCCGCAATCAATAAAACATTGCCAAATTAGAACAGGCACCTTGATGGGTGAACAGGACAGGCCATCTGCCTTTGACTCCTCGAGGTTAGAATAGTCATTAGGATCATATTCTGAACAAGAATCAACAGGTGGGGAGCGTATGAGTTTCATTGCATTCAGAATGGCACTCAATGCCTTGGTGCCAATTTTGTAAGTCATTGCAGTGTTTAGCTTCAAGAGTGGACTGCTGCTAGTGCGACACAAAGCAGCTACACAGATCATAGTGTAGATATAACGGGAAAACCTTAAGCATCAGAGTAAAATCAGCAAAGTGGAACTTGCTGGAATATATGTGCTAGTATTGCCGGTACGGCTAGAAAGGCTTCGGATACCAGCTCTCTTCAAGTGAAGGTGCGGTACTGTTAATATCAGTGTTACTCTCAAAGGCGACACAACTCCCCTCATTTCCTTGCTATTCTTATAGGATTCAAGTGGGCAGGTGACTACAAATCCTATTCCTATGTTTACAAGATCCTACAAATCAAAGAGGCTCAAAGTGTCCATCACAACCGACCGTATAGACCTCTACACTGCAAAAGTCCCTGCTCATCTTCAGTACAAGGAACATACTGTACCACTATCATACTCCCTCCGTTCCAAAATATAAGTCTTGGTAGAGATTTCCACTATGGATCACATACAGATGTATCCAGATACATTTTAGAGTGTAGATTCACTCATTTTGCTCCATATGTAGTCCATGGTGGAATCTATACAAAGACTTGTATTTAGGAACGGAGAGAGTACATATTAAAGAAGAACGGAAGAGGAACATGGTAAAGAAGAGCAAGCAGATTTTGGATAATAAAATGTTGGTTGCGCAGTGCCCACACATGATGAACCAGAGCGCATTAAGAATGCAACTCCCAGCTGTCTCTCGACCATTTCAGGCGGTTGGATGAAGATCCTACGTCTCCTAACCCATCTTCTTCCTCGTCTCTGATTCTTCCCATACAGAACACTGCACGGGCTGCCGGCCGGACCACCGGCCCCCGCCGCCTGTGTTCCTCCGCCACCCCCACCCCCACCCCCGCCCCAACCCCCACCCGCGTCGAGTTTTCTTCGTTCGGCGAGGGCCCACAACCACCCGAGCCCCTTCGTTCGCACCGGCGAACTCCGGCGAGCTCTGAAAAATCGACTGGCCCAATTTTGAAATTTAGTCTACTGTGATTTAACTAGTGTGGAATACAAAAGGGGAAAACCATAAGCATTGGGAGTATAGTGTTGAGCGTGCCATGGCGGATCTGAAGGTGCAAACCGGACAAAGGCAACTTCGCAACCAAGACAAGAAATCAGAGTAAAGAAGTGGCGATCTATTTTCTTGCTGCGATAAATAAGTTGAGCAGATACGAAAGAGTACCGCCTCTGGTGCGGTGCCGTGTACGCATCTGCTGAGAATTTGACGATGTTGCGGCAGCGATGGCTGTCGGCGGCATGGAAGCAGATCTAGGAGGGTAGACGATGGCGGCGGGGCGCGGTGGACGAGGCGGTCGTAGGAGCGGTGCCGGCAAGGTGGACGACGGCGGGGATGAAGCAAGAGGACGGGATGCAAGGATCCCGGTCCGAAGCCGTGGATGAGAGAGGTCGATCTCTTGTAATGGACGGCGGCGTCGGGGTATCAGCTCCAGCATGGTGGAGGAGGACGGCGGTGGATGGGGTGGCGGACGGAGGAGGGTGGGGTGGAGAGGGTGTTTTGGCGCCCACGGAGTACGAATGGGGAAAAGGGAGGTAGAGAGGAAGGGGGAAACCATGTATTCAGGGCGCGCTTGTCTCAAATGCGAGGAAATTTACAAACTTAGCCCCCGTTTCAAATTTCTACTACATCACAGCAACATTAGTCGGTTGGGGATAGGACGGTAATCTCGCATACACCGAATATTTGCCGACGAGGGTTTGTTTTTGGCGCCCACCGTGTATGAATATGAATCGGGGAGGGAGTCGATTTCGGCCGAGGACACACTGTTTTGGTGCCCACCGTGTATGAATCCGGGTGAGAGGCGGTTACGTCACGTTTGGGTGAAATTACAAACCTACCCCTATCGAAACCTATAGAAATCCAGCAGATAGGCTTTGCGTGGCAGGGATAGGCAGTAGTGATTTCCATCTCGCAGATTTTGGTTTCGGGCGGTTACTGCGACTTTCCCCGCTTCGTTCAAATTTTCCAAAGTGCACGTTTACCGTGCCAACTCAATTCGAATCCCGTTTGTATTCTATTTTTTTCTGGCGGGATCCATTTTCAATTGGAATTACATTCTATATACATCATTTTTTAATATATACTTTTAAAAGCACAACAAAGAATTCTGCTCCTTTATATGTATAATATGATTTACAAATACAACGATCTCGAAATCTTAAGGTTGAATTCGAAAAAAATTAACCAAATTATGTTCTACTAAAATGTATGGATCAGTAATATCTACATATTAAATAACATAGATGTGTGTGAATTCATGTGAGTATGCATGTTCGATAGATCAATTTTGGTTCGAGTATGGATTACATGTATCATCATATCGAATTCAAATATTTGAATCCCTTTTTTGTTCACTCCTTTCACGCCCATCTCTCTCGCATGCATGCTCCTTCAGGTAGCTATCACTCTCTTTTCTCCAGCTCACCCGCACGCTCACTTCATGTTTCTCCTATCCTCGCAAACATGGTCTCTCGACGTCTCCCTTGAGAAGTGTCACACTCTCCCTATCATTATACATTACACGGTTTTCATTATCTCTCACGTCTCTACTGTTCTCTGGTATCACTCGGTACCTAAGCTTTCTTTTTCACCGCCACACACACAGTCTCCACTCGTCTTTCACTTTGTCTTTCTCTCTATGGGATTCTCTCACACACCCTATATGTCTCTACATATGACTCATACCACTAAAATTACTCTCTCTCTCTCCTGTAGACACAACATTTGTTGCGGTCTCCTTTTCGTCTCCATCCCAGACTGACATTATTCAATTTTTTACCGATCAGAAAACCCCGACTACCGTCTCCTCTCTCTCTCTCACAGACACACACACACAACTCCTGCTTCCACTCCCCTTCCCGACTACCGTCTCTCTCTCACACACACAAAACTCTCACTTTCACACCCCGACACGTATTTCTCACACAAACATTTATCGACTAGCTAGCCTCTAGATAGGTTTATACACCCGCACACTCGTGCTTCCACCATCGCATACATGTCTCTCTCCCGCTCCTTGTATCTATGTAGATTTTTCTTCCCTTCTTGAGACACGCCCTCTCGATCGTGCACACACACACTATCGCCTCATTTTAAGCTGATACCTATCACACACACACTCCTTGTGTCTTTGTCACACATGCACTCCGTCCTCCTCCACTCTCCCTCTCTCTCACACACACATGGGCTTTTTGCAACAACTAGCAAGATGCCCATGCGTTGCACGGAACATCAAGATGCATTTGTATGAGTAGTTTATCTTGTGGGGGAAAAGGATGAATGAGGGAAGGCCTTATTTGCAAATGTGGAGAGGGGTGTGGGTATCTTTTTGCAAAATTGCCATAGTTTCCTTCCTATCCGTCAGATATAGATCGGACGGCCTATATTGCAGGATGGCAGGCACACGATCATCACTGACAATGCTTTTTATAAGAGTAGGGATAAAAATAGAGTTGGTGATGATGGTGGGCCTGCCATCCTGCAATGTAGGTCGTCCGATTTATATCTGACGGATAGGAAGGAAAATATGGCAATTTACCCGCACTCATCACCACATTTGCAGATAAGGCCTTCCCTCGTTCATCCTTTTCTCCCACAAGATCTTGATGTTCCGTGCAACGCACGGGCATCTTGCTAGTAAGAGTAGAAATTAGACATATACCACTTCTCGAATCTTGAAACCAACAACATTCCTCCCTTATCTCATCAAAACCGCCAAAGGAATATATTTTGAGTGAAACATAACATATTTTTAGTGATATACGTATTTCAAAACTAGACTTTTTTCTATCAAATCGGTGAATATGTATTAATCTACTTTGATCGTGTGGCAACGCATTGGCACATTACTAGTAGTTATTATAATTTTTTGGACACCAGACAAACGGTGGAGTACATATACGAAGAGAAGAGGCGCACGCACGCAGTCAGCCTCTCGCTGTCTCGCACACATGAGTGTTACGTAAAGGCGACGTTAACAAATAAACCCTAAAACCCTAGGTGCATGATTGCTGCATTCGCGGGTACCGGGTACGTGGTGGAGCACCTTTGTAGGAATAGTCAGCTCGCGTGATAATTTGATCCGTAGGAGTTGATGGTCGGGACCACAGGTGAACGACTTGGAGCGCGGTGGCTCGCCAGTTGCCACAGATCGAGTAGCCACGTTTAAAATATCGTTTTTTAGCGGGGTTAAGAGTTCCGATTTTCAATGGCGCGTTATAAGTAGTAAGTAGTTTTTAGAACGATTGGTATGGAGCGAAAATGGAATTCATAGTACTACGTACCTCCTTGGCGTATGGTTGTATGGTTTTTTTTGCGATGGAGGTTGTATGGGTTTATGTTGCGAGATGTTGAACCTGGTAGTTCTAGGGCAAATACTATGGTTTAGATTTAGATGCTGGTTTTCAGTAATGAAAATCGGAAGGGGAAACCCTTCTTTGATTAAAAAAACTACTACCTCCATTCTGGTTTACTAGTCCCCATCGTACTTTGGGTCAAAGTTTGTCCACGAATTTTACTTGTAAAATGTGAATGGAAAACGAGATTTTGTTATACCCAAACAAAAAAGGACTGGAGGGAGTGATTGCTCTGACACGGACGCGACCTCTCATAGCGCAGGCATTGAACTGGCGCGCCGGCCAAGGGGGCCGCACTCGCTGCAGGCCCGGCTGAGCACGCCTCCTCGCCGCGTGCCCCGCCTGCCTTCATTGAATCCGCGCGTGTGCCGGCAACACGTCCTTCCGCGAGCCGGCAGGCATTTTAGAACACAAAAAATGACTAAAATATAATTAATTTACGCATGGTCTTGACTTGTTATGCTCGCACTGGTAGCAGGAACTAGTAGAGGATTTTCTTTATTTATAACTCTCGTCACATTTTTTTGGCTTTGAAGTGAATCATGGTTGTGGACATTATGTATGACAGATATCTGTGAACATGAGTTTGATGTGGAAGTTGAACTTGGAATGTCGCGCTTGCGCGTGAACTATACCATGTCCAATGCTTCGTCTGTTATTGTTTGGAAAGTAATTGCTGTTATTACATGACCCGAAAAAAAACATTTTGTACCACATCAGTAGATGCACGGACATCACAACAGGCATGCTGACTGGATAAACATTTGAACCTAGCTATTATGAAGCAAATTTTGTATTGACAACAGTTTTAGATAGCAGGAGACGCCTAGTCGGCTCTGCCTCTGCTAGCTTATTTCTGGCTTCTTCCATCTCTTCTTTGCCTTGGGTGAAGAGAGCATCTGATTGCTCTTTTCGCTTCTTCAGGAACTCAGCTACATTCTCAAGGGCTGCTGCATGCTTTCTTTCAGCCTTTACTAATGCCACGAGGACACGAACAGCTGACGACTCCACCTGGCTTGTGCGTAATCCAGCATCATCTGGGAATTTGCACCTTGTGTCTAATCCAGCGTCATTAGGGAACTGGCACCTTGTGTGTAATCCAGCCTCATTTTGGAAACATGATCTCGAGGTTAACCATACTTCCCTCCTCGCAGGAACTGCATCCTGACATGAAGTTACTTCTTTTTTAGATCAATACTCAGAGCAACCTAGATCCATTTAGTAGAAGCCAGATAAACAGAACTCGGAGAAGTGAATTCAAAAGGAAAAATAAAATAAAAACAGACTACAAGGTGAGAACACCCACTTCCTACATCAAGCTAAAAACGAAAGCATTAGGACGATTAAGACTCTTCTTATTACACATCGAAGAACACCACGCTTAAGAGAAACAGAAACTACAACATATACACATCGAAGAACACGAGGCTACACGAAAGTAATTGAAAGGGTGTTACTTACCAAAGCTCGTTTTACAGGTTCGGTGCAACTCCTCTTTAAATTGCCATGCTCCTCGAAGATGTCCCGAATATCCCGTGTTTGGTCTTCATTGCTCCTCTGCATGTTCGCACTCGTGGTTTTAAAATCTCAACATGGCAAGAAAAATATACTACTAGTAATACTCGCGCATCTTGTGGGCAACATTAAAGCACTCGTCTGCCATGTTAGAGCATCTCCAACAGAATCGCAACGCGCGGCGCTTTAAAAAAAGCGTTTACAGTGCTGAGATCGAGAAGTAGATACTAGAGAGTAGAGGATAGTTCTCAGCATAGATAGATAAAAAAAGATAATTCAACTACTCCTCGTCGTCCGACTCCTCCTCGGTGATGTCCTCCTCCGACGGCTGACTGTAGGCGCGAAGATACCGATTGTCGTCGGATTCCCAGGGCGACGCTGCTCCTGGCCTCATGTTGAATTGAGCATCCGCTTTTCGCCTACGCTTGTCCTCGCGATAGGCGGCTCGCTCCGCCCTCCTCTTATCCCTCTCCGCCCTCCTTTGCACGTAGAACTCGCGCTCGTTGATGATGTCCTGCAGGAAGTGTTGGCGCCACAGCGCCATGGCTTCCTCGTCCATCTCGGCGATGCCGAGACGGTGCTCCCGCCTCCGGTTGTCGCGACGATCCTCGTCGGTGCTAAGCCGCGGCAGAGGCGCGAGCTCCCGCGCCCGCTCCTGCGTCGGCACGTTGGGGAAGTTCAATGTTCTATGAGGCCACCGGAGGCGCCACACCGCCGCGTCGTACGCGCGGGCGGCCTCGTTGGCGGTGTCGAAATTGCCGAGGCCGAGGCGCATCCCGCGGAACCGGATCTCGGCGGAGAAGCCGCCGGAGGGGCGCGCGCGGACGCCGCGGTATCCCCAAGTTTCCCAGCGACGCGGCGGCGGCGAGGCGAAAAAGTGCGGGGAGAGAGCGGTGGCGAGGCACAGAGCGGGGAGAGAGCGGTGGCAAGGCACAGAGCGGTGGGAGGGCGTTGGATTTTATAAAGCGCGCCGGACGCCGCGCGCCAAAACTAGCGCACGCCCGGCCGCTTTTTCCCGCGCGCGCGCGATCCTTTCCCGACGTCTCTGCTATCTCTACTCTCTTCTCTACTGTTATATTTATTTTATATTTAATATTTAATATTTATCTCTACTTCCTTTACTGTCTACTTTTTTCACTATACTTATTTTTCTTGCAATATAGGCCGTCCGATTTATATCTGACAGATAGGAAGGAAACAAATGGGAATTTTGCAAAAAGATACCCATACCCCTCTCCAGATTTGCAAATAAGGCCTTCCCTCGTTCATCCTTTTCTCCCACAAGATAAACTACTCATACAAATGCATCTTGATGCGTGCAACGCATGGGCATCTTGCTAGTTCTAAAAACCTTTCCATCATTTGCCACACTACTGGTTGCAGATGAAAAACCTACCCAAGCACAGCGCGATACAGGAGCGACGCACAATTACAAGCTGATATTCTGTTGGACAATGGAGGCTATAACCAATTACTTTTACGGGAACAATAGCACCCAGGAAATTTGAAGGGTAGGTATGAACAAAATTGGAACTGCACATGTACTGCTAAGTGATTCAATACACACATTACCAATCGAGGAGGAGAACGATGGTCGCGGCGGCCTCTGTGAGTCATGGTCGGCAACGGGAGTCAGTTCATTGTCCACGACGGTGGTACTTCTGCGCTTGGCGTCGGCTTCCGGGAAGCAGATCCGAGACCGTGGAAGACGATGCCGGGGAAGAGGCTCCGTGTACGACGACGACGGTGGACCGGCTCCAGTGCGGCGTACGAGGTCGTCGATGAGGCAGATGCGCTGCGGTGGACGAGTGCGCCGATGTAAAGGGGAGGAGCACGAAGGCTGCGGTGCCGTGGAGAAGTCTATTTTGCGGTGGGGATAGAAAATGGGGAGTATTCAGGTGTACTACTCTGGGTGCCGGGGTGGGGTTGGCTGGGTAGGGTGAACCTGAAGTTACGAAAACAGCCCCCTACCAAGCGTCATCCGTAGGCCTGTTCCGAAGGCTATGATGGTAACTTCCCACTGCTCGAATCAGGGTCGCGGGAGATTTTCCCGCCGACCTCAAAATTTTGTGACACTGGACTCCCCGTGTGGCGTGTTGAGTGATTCGGCTAAGCAACTAGCGAGTAGTAGTAGTAAACTCTGCATATTAGGTTTGACCGAAGTCAAACTTCCTAAAGTTTGACCAAGTTTATAGAAAAATATAAACATTTACCATAACAAATATGTATGATGTGAAAGTACATTCAATAATGAATCTAATGGTATTTATTTGTTATTGTATATGTTAATATTTTTTGTTATAAGCTTTCTGAGAGTTTACAAAACTTGACTTTGACCAATGCTAATACGCGGACTTAAATAAAAACGGAGGGAGTACACATTTGTTTTCTTAGTTTGTAGTGAACTAATCATTTGTTGAAATTGTGAAATAAATATATTAGGCTATTGACTTCGAATGTAATGGTCTATACAATTCAATAGTTACAATCATTGTCGAATCCCAAGATGTATACAAGGTCTATAGTACTTCACAACATGCTCAAACTCACATAATCCCAGTCAAATGAGAATCTAAATGCATTTCATAGTTATTACTTTGTAGGATGCAACAAAAACAACCATAACTCTACATCAGCCATTATAGAAGCAACATTTTGACATATCCCAATGTGTGAATGAAACGTGCAGAGAGAGCTTTTGAAGATGGAGCAGATAGGGCGGGAAAGATTGTATGTATGTGGACGAGAGAGTAGGAGACAAACCTAACGAGACAGAGAGAGAGATAGAGAGAGAAAGAGAGAGGAAGAAGTTAGGTCTGTGAGAAAGATGGATACATGTAATATACATGAGATGCGTGTGCATCTGGATTCTGTATACGTGGAAGGAGAAGAGACAACATGTTTGATGAGAGAGCTGGAAAAACATGGACGAGAGGGGAAGGATCTCGTGGGTTGAGGGATTGACAATTTTGTGCGGGGGAGAGAGGGATTGGTAATTTTGTGCAAGAGAGAGAGAGAGGGTGGGGGAGGAGTCAGTCAGCCGTCGTCACATCACCCTGCTTCCAAATGACCCCGCATTCTCTAGCGCGGTGTGGTCGCCGTCTTCGATCTGCTCGATGCCCTCTTTGAAGATTGAGGTGTTGTGCATGTTGGGGTGCAAAGAAGCACAAGCGAGAGTGGTCGCCGTATAACCTTGGATGGGGATGAATTGTGTGCTCGGGGGAGTGTGTGTGTGTGTGTTGTGCTGCGTGTGTCTCTGTGTGTGTGTGTGTGGTGTGTGTGTCAGATATTGAGAGAAAACAAACCTAAGGAGAGAAATGGGTATTCACGAAGAGATTGTGCGGGCCTTGAGGTGGGCAGGGGCCGGGTGAGGGTGTCAAAATGTGCGCGTTGATGCATGTGTTGCATGCGACCGTGCGAGGGACGGACGAATCGAGAGAGATGGTTGTTGTGTTACGGATGCTCCTCTCTCTGTCTCTCTCTCCCTCTCTCTCTCTCTCACACACACACACAAGTAAACTAGAAGACCATTCTCCCATGTATACACAACGTATCGGCATCTGTCTATGTCTCACTCATGCATGATAATTTGCACATTCACACCTCTCTATGTCTGTATCACACGCACACCGTCTCCACATTGCCCTTCCGCCACAACACACATATGGACACATACACACGTTCTCTCTCAGTCACACACACAAAATCAGTATTAAAAAAACTAGGGCGCACCTAAAACGTCCAAATCCAAATAAACACGAACTGGAGCTAAATTCAAATATATGGAAATATTGCAGCGTCAAGAACTTTCACAGGAAAAAAAGTTGAGTAATATTCGAGGATTGTTTTCACACACACAAAAAGGTTCGGTGGATGTCCTTCGAGCGCAACACGGTGAAGCACCGATCGATCGACCGCGCGGCCGCGGTTCACGCTCTTGCACAAGATTCCGTATCGTGGCTGTGGTACTAACTAATAAAAGCGCTGCCTAAGTCTAATGTTTACGTGTACTAGTACGGTTTTCTTTTAAGTTTGACCAACCTTATATATAAAACTAAAGTAAGCTCCCACACGCGCACTCATCAATATGCCGCCGCCGCCGTTGCGCATGCCGGCGCCCGCCTGCTCCGGCCAACAATTTCTCGCCCATCACCGCCATGTCGCCGCCATCCCTGTGCCATGAAGCCGAAGGCTCGCCCGCTCACGTCGTCCTTTAGATCCTTCTCTGGTCCCAGGACTGTGGTGTACTCAACATCTAGCCCAGCGACCCACTCATCCGTTGAACTGTTGAACATGCGTAGGAAGCGAGCAAGCCATGCTTTCACCGTCTCGGATCCACGTGTGTAGATGACGATGAACTGATCGCCGGTGATGGCTCTAACCTAGTACTCAGCGGTGACCATGGAGATTTGGGAGGCCATGGATTTTGGAGGAGGGTTAGGAGAAGTTGAACTGTTGTACCCCGCAAAATAAAAACTGGGAGCGAACTAATGTGAAAAATGAGACCAACCCAAGGGCTAACCCTCGTTGGCTTTTCTTTATAGGAGAAACTCTGTGAGCACCGCGTGTCCGTGCCGGGACTCGAACTCGGGTGGGCTGGCAGCAACCTCAGTTGCCCAGCCAACGGGTCGACGCGAAAGGACGGGACGACTGGGAGCGAACTGTTGTAAGGTAGGAGACGGGGACGAGTAGGGCGTGAACGGTATAGCTTCTGCATGTTCGCACGCCATGCCGGCGCGTGGATGTAACTTCACTTAATTCCGTCAAACGTCGCGCCTCCCACGACCTTCGCCTCCCTCGCGTGGTCGCGCCCTTTGAGACTTCGACCGGCTATAAATGAGCAATTTTTTTGCCTTTTTTTAGACAAGCAATTTTTTTGCCTACTCCGCATGCATGATACTCCCTCTGGTCCTTTTTACTCCCGTCAACCGTTTGCAAAGTGTTTGACCAAATTTATACTTTTTTTGAACACCACCTTATATTAATTAACCAGCCACACCAGTACACTCATTCGATACAATATTCACCACACAGGGCGGTACGTTATTTACAAGAATACCATCTAATCTATTGTCAAAGCTATACTTAGCGATTAAGTGTGCCACCTTATTGGCCGAACGGCTAATCTTTGACAATTGAAGATTGTTGATCAACTTCGAGATGCTCAACGCTTTCATCTTCAGGTCATGCATAGCAGACCTGTCATAGTCCCCCGATGCAAGAGACGCTACCACAAAAGCGCAATCAGTCTCTAAAATTACAGGATTATGAAGAGAAATACCTATGTAGAGACCGGCAATGCAAGCCCTAAGCTCCGCTTCCTCCACGCTTTGACAGGCATCAATGAAATCCCACGACCAAATTTATACTAAAAATATCAATATCTACAATACTGATTATAATGAGTATAAGAGAGAGATGATTATAGTAACATAGGTAGATACCGTAACATAATAAATGTGATGCTACTATGTGTCATGCATGGCAATAAATGAGACCACCTATGATACTAATCTATGATACTATGCACTATAGAGGTAGTAACATAGACTAGTAACATATGCATGTTACTAGTCTAAGTTACTCCCCACTATGACCAGCCTTAGAGTACCACTACCTCCCTTCTAGTTTAAAGGGCTCGATTCAAAAATTTCACCTACTCTTAGCAAGATAGTAGAGGCGGTGGAATAGTTTTTGAAGTCTGCAAAAGTACTCAACTAGTGCTGTCGTTCTTCACAAAAAAATGTGTTTACCAATGCATGCATGAACACTAGTTACTCTAACCCCCCTCTCTTCTTTAATTCTTTGCCACATCAGCATGTTTGCTATTCCCGTGTGCATGATACCAGCTAAGATACCACCATTATGGCCAGCCTTAATCATCGCATGCAATAATTTAGTGCACCTTGAAATATGAACATGTGTGGGGCGTGTATGTTTTTAATGACTTGAGACTATACCTAGCCCGGCATGCAAGATGACTTATTATGCACCGTTCCCCATACCTGCAGGAAGCCCGTTCGTCTCCAAATCTTTTCCTCTCCATGTGTGGAAACAATATGCCTGCCAAACTCTCCTTCTCCCTCCGGCGGTCCCACCACTCCACCCCGTGTGAAAAAATCTGCATGCATGACTCTCCTCCCCCCACGCTCGTCCAATCCGTTGTGACCAGCAATATTTCCACCCCTTCGCTCCCCCGTAATTTACTCCAACAAATATGCCCACGTAGCTGTTACTTAACTGCAGGTGCATTGGGTCACTGACATATGGGCCCAACAGGGGTCTGGCCCACATGTCAGTGACGCAACTGGACCTGCAGTTAAGTCAGTGCAGCTCAGTCCATATCTTACGTAGGTGTGCCATTGCTCGCTATAAATACTGCGCCTCCCACGACATCGCTATCTCCTCCCCCTCACGTTCACGTTCATCGCTATCTCCTCCCCTCCCTCTCACGTCGACCACCATGGCATCGCCCTTCCCAAGCCCTAGGAGCACCTCGCTGCACCGCGCGGACGGTCACGCGTAGCCGTTCCGTTCCTCGCCGCCACTAGTCAAGGAGGACGCGTCGGTGTTCCGCTCCTCGCCACTACGCGACACGTCGCCGTTCTGTTCCTCGCCGCCACTAGTCGAGGAGGACGCGTCGGTGTCCGCTCCTCGCCGACGTGAGCGTCGCTTCCGTTCTCGTCGCCAGTCGGAGGAACGTCGGTCCGCCCCGCGACGCGTCGGTGGCGCGTCGGATTCCCAATCTCGCCAGCACGCGCGCCGGAGGACGCGTCGGCTCCCCGCTACGAGGAGAACGCCGCACCCCCGCCGAGCCCCCAGCCTTGAGGAGCTTTGGAAAGAAATGGATGTCGCCTTGTGGGAGGCTTTGCCTCCTAGCAGAGCGCGCCAAAATAGAGGCGGAGAAAAAGGCCGAGGAAGAGAAGCGCACCGCGGAACAAGCTGCCTGGGAGGCCTATGTCGCGTCCGAGAGAGTCAGGCAATTGGCTCTTTGGCAGAAGGCTCGTGCGAGGGCCGTGAGGGTGGCGGAGGACGCCCGTGCCGACGCCCTGAGTGCAGTCGGGCCCAAGCGCCTCATCTACGCTTGGCGGTACATGGACCGGGTGCACGCTTCCAGCGAGGAGGAGTACCTGTTGGCGCCGGATCACCACACCGGTGAGATCGCGCTCGCCCGCCGGCAAGCCGCCAATCAGCACCTCGCGAGTTGCGAGGCTGAGGAAGAGGCGTTGTGTCGGCGCGCTGGGAAACGGCCGCGCACCAGGGCACTCGTGGCGCGCCGCAAGCGCTCCTGCGAGCGCCGTGGCTTTTAGGAGGAGTATAATTTTTGTTTCGTAAGGCGATCTCATTAGTTTTGGGACGCAAATGATAAATCCCGAACGTTCAGGAATTTTTAGCGTCCTTAATTAAGTATGTAAAAGGGAAAGTTTGGAAACCTTGTGTATTCGTACGCATTTTGCAAGCACGTGCATATAGCACAAACTTTACTATATACTATCGCACTACACGTCTTTCTCGATATATGCTTGCAGACTGTGCTACTCCCTCCGTCCAGGTCAATAAGTCATCTTTGGTTGTGCACCGTGACCAAGAAGGAGGGAAGACTTATACACCTAGACGGAGGGAGTACTACTATTACTTATGTACGTGCAAATGCATGTTTTAACATTACGATGCGGTTTTTGTAAAAGTAGAAAAACATCACTAGTCAAGCTTGTGAAACGATTCAATGCAAAACAAATGCAAAAATGCTCGTTTGATTGTTTACTTTTAGCTTCCTTCTCTGTGGTTATTTCTCTATCATACTTTGTACGGAGTATCTCACTGGTTGGAAAGGCATACAAATTCCCAAACCGCTTCCTACACCCTGTATCGAATTTTTTGCCTAACAAGTTGTGTCGTGCAATTGGAATTCCAACTTGAGTACTACTACTAGTAGGAGTACCAGGGGCCAGTTCTTTTAGGCTTCTAGATTAGTAATCCCAGAACTACTACCTCCGTCCAGGTTTATTGGTCCCCATTGTAATCTGTGTCAAATTTTGGTCATAAATTTAACTAATGAAATGTTAGTGCATGTCACATGCACTAACATTTTATTAGTTAAATCTTTGGTCAAAATTTAGCACAAATTAGAATGGTGAGGAATAAACTAGGATGGAGGTACTACTAGTAGTAGTTTAGAAGCCCAAATAAATGGGTGAGGCGCCTTAATGTTACTCTCCACTGTAACTAGTCTTATGGGAAAAGCTGGGGAAGCCGCCAAAAGAACTGGCCCTAGGAGTAGTAGCTAGGGATACAAGGAGTAGTAGCTTGGGATCGAGTGTGCGAGATGAACCGGGGAAAGTAAATGCAGAGAGATGAAATGCAAAAAAGACGGAGGGATGTGATGGTTGCTTGTCCGTTTATTTTACCAGGCCACTTATTACTAGGAGTGGTTGGGTTTTGTGATACGACGGCTTTACTGCCGCGCCACGAGCAGGGTGAGAGGTGAGACTCCCGTGCAGCGCCGCCCTCTACACTAGTACTACTACATCGGTCGTGGTTTATCCCCCATTGAATTTTGACAAAGGATGTGGGGGTCATCTCATGTGCAACGGGTATCGATAGGTTTGTTCGATATTATTTCATCTCTAGAGCTCACAAACATCCGGGTGAAATAGATAAAAAAGTATCTTTTGCAAACAAAAGCGTTCAACTGTTCAACCTGCATCCAAAACTTGTGAAGAAATAACTCTTATTGTGCTTTGCAGGAAATGATCTTCAAGAATTAGTTTTTGAGTATCCATTGTTATACATGTTGGCTACAGATGACATGGCACTTTCTTATAGTCAACAGTTGGCTATACTATTTAAGTATTAACCATGCCCTTATACACCTAGACGGAGGGATTAAATCAGGATGACTTGGAAGGGGGCAGAGGATATGTAAGAAATGGTTCATCATAAGTCTTTCACCAGTACTGTAGTAAAAATTCATACATGGAAGATTCTAGACTAAACCATAAATGGATACACTTTTATTCATGCGCGATACTCCAATAGAGCAAGATCATGCATGGAAGTCTCCACATGCTTAGACAGCGGATTACATTGAGCGAAGACTAATGATCAACATTTAACTTGAATATGCAGATGTCCAGGTGAACCTCCTTGGAGTCCCCGTGCACATTGTTGGGGGTGATCAAATAACACCGTGCGTCTTCCATGTCCACATCGGCGGGAAAGTCCCAGCTCGGCAGAGTCCAAGTATGCTTGGCGTAGCCAGTGTCGCCGCCCACGGACCTCCGAGGGGTAGTAATAGTGAGCACGCACCCGTACATCGGCCTCGTGTCAGTGTCAGCGTCAGCGGCGTCGCCCCTGACGCACACTACAGAGATGTGGCGGCGGCCTGCGCGGGCCTCGCCGGTGGCCACGATCAAGAGGAAGACGCTGCCGTCCTCCTCCGAGACTAGCAGGCGGCGCTGATCCTCCAGCGACTCCGGCACGGTGAACGGGTAGCACATCTCGTACTTGATGTTCTTCGCCAAGGGCCAGTAGTGATTGCCGCACGCCTGCGTCAGGTGACGCACGATGTCCGCCGGCGAGCCCCAAAACGGCACGGGGCACTCATAGCAGTAGACGAAGGGCTCCTTGGAGGCATCGACCAGGCCGTCCATGAAACGGGAGTGGCTGTAGGGGATGTTCCGCCAGTTGAATATATGAGCAAGTTACTACGAGATTTAGTCCGAATAAGCACAAAATAAATCATGACGGCTATAACAGAGATTAAACTAATCATGTGGACTAGCATAGTAGATGAACAGATCGAATCTAGGACACAGACTAGAAACATGAATTCTACCACGATTTCGAACAGGAAGGACAGAAACACATACGGTGCAACGGGAGCAGCACCATTGGCGTTGAGGTTGTCGCCCATGTCGTTGAGGAAGAGGTTGCCGAGGTCGGGGAAGAAGTCGTCGTCGGTGAAGTCGTCGCTGCTAGCAGTCGCGAGAGTGCGCTCCCCAAATTTCAACAGCGCCCGCCGAATGGAGCGCAGGAGGGAGTGGCTGTAGGGGACGTTGCGGCCGCCGAATGGAGCGCAGGAGTAGCCCACGAAGCAGTAGATGGTGCTCCTCCCTAGTCTCTATTCTTATCTCTATCTCTACTACTCTTCTTTGTTTTTTATAATATACTAGTTGTAGTTGTCAAATCGAATAGTACTGCGCCGTCCACTGCACGCCCGGCTGAACACGCCTCCTCGCCTCCATCAAACCCCTCCGTTAAACCCGCATGCAAACCGAGAAACCTACTCCGGCCCGCGGGAGGAAATTTGCCGGTTGCCGTTGGAGAATAATAGAGTCACGTCCAATCCATTTGAGTTAATTGCGTGTATGATTCTCCCTCTATAAAAAGTTAATTGCATCCTTAATCTTGTATTCTAAGTACTCTGTGGGTTCCACTGTCAGTACAGTGTACATGACTTGCAGGCTGGCTACAGATTCGTACAGAAAGTTAAAAAGAAACAAATCCATGACTTGCAGGATTGGAGTTAGCACCGACGGCGGTTCGTAGTCGTTCCACGCTCGGGCATTGAAGTTTGTAACTATTTTAGATTAGAACATACTACTCCTCCGGTGCTAGTAGTAGAGCAGAGTCCTACTCCACTACTACTCTACTCAAGCAAGTTAGGGCACAGTAGCAGGTACTGTAGGGAGTACCAGTACTGTGATCACTCAAGCAAGTTGTCTGACTTCGATATGACCCTACGCTTCTGGTATGTGTCTCGTAAGTCAAGCGGCGTGCTGTAGTCATCATCACCTGTCCACTTCCCGCAGCACATATTCGCTTCTCCATCTTTGTCCGCTCTTCCATCCCCGCTAAGGCGCCTCCCCCCTCGTCCGAAACCCAAGCACTAACAATGGCAGAACCGAGCAGCGTCCGCCGAAAGAGTGGCTGGAATTCGCTCCCCACAGAGGTAATCAAGCTCATTGTTTCGCGTGTGGACAATCTCAGTACCATGCCGCTCGCCGCGTGCTCGTCGGGGCTGTACCGTTTACTCAAAGCCCTTAGGCCGGAGCTTTTTAAGCCAGCTCCTTGCTTGCTGATGCCGCCTGATCTTCAGAAACGGCGTGTCACACAGCATAACGATCGTAGGGTGGCGAGCATCAACCCCCTTGACTGCGATCCGATCCCCGTCACCCTCAACTACATTAACGGTATGTACTGGGTCGGCATGAACACGTCTTGGATGGTGCTCGTCGACGGTCGCGGCAGCTGGATGCTCGTGGAGGTCTACACCCGGCGATTGATCCCCCTTCCTTCGATTAACACTGCACTGCTTTGGCACCGCGGCCCAGAATACTCGGAATCTTACAGTAGCCAACATGATACCAAGTTTGATTTGCTCAAGGTTGTAATCTGCCAAGTGCCCACAAGATCTGCGAATTATAAAGACTTCAGGCTAATTGCGTTCTTCAACCGCGGTCTCGCCTATCTGACAGGTCACTGCGGTAAGTGGATAAATCTGCACGTCCATCGCAGGATCATACATCCTCCATGGTTCTCTGATGCCATTGAACACAAGGGCTTCATTTACGCTGTCGACTCCTTCTATGGCTGGACGTATTGCTGGCCTACTCCAGTCATCGCTACAAACGGCTGTTACAGCAGTATGTTACTTTCCTATGATATCATGATGGCTTGCTTATATTACTGTCAACATTTGCTGAAAAAATATTCATGCTCATAACATGCTGTTCTTAAGATTGACTAAATCAAGAGCCCTTTTTTATTTGACTCCAACTTGATATGATGTTGTAGGCCGCCTGGTGTCCCTACCCTTCCTAATCCCAGAACCTTTCAAAGAAAAGCGGCATGGCAGTTGCAGGTGGTTCCTGGCTCGATCAGACGACGGCGAAAGATTGATGATCGTTCGCACGTACCGGACGTGTTGTTTCGCGGAATACAATCACAGTCACTGCAAGGTCTTTGAGCAGGATCCCAGCTTCTCTGGGCCTTCAGGAATTTTTGACTGGAGGCTGGTAAGTAGCCTTGGTACACGCTCTCTGTTTGTCGGACTGAATTATCTGATTAACCAGGAGATAACCGACGGCAAGGATCATGATGGCAGCGCGGTTTCGTTCATCAGGCAAAACTGTGTGTACACAGCGTACCATGCGTCTCTGCATGCACCATACCCTGATATGTGCCGCCACGCTCTGCAGCCCAAAGTAGGAGAGAGGGTCGCAAGTATCAGACTTCGACCTGCTGGCTGGAGTTTCCCCCGTCAGGCACCCATCTGGTTCAAGCCGTCAGCCAATCTCCACAGCTTAATAAATAGTAACGTCTAACTGAGCCAGTTAGTTAGATGCGTACACTTGGTGTAGTAGGATCTTTATTTAGTTTGATGCATACACTTGTTCTTTTTTGGTAGCCCTTTTGTAATGATGGCTGATGTTTGGTTTGGAAGAGAGAGCTGCGTCTTCACTCTTCTGGCCTGCTTACTGCTTCTGTTGCACCCCCAGCCCTGGTTGCTGCTGCTGCTGTTTTCAATGTACAATCAGTAGTATATTTCGTCTGTTGGTTGAATAAATGTGTTGTTAGAACGACAAACACAATGTTTTGGAAGTCGTTGCATGGTTCGATCCTTTAGTGCCCCGTACCGTACGTAGCGCATACTATTTTTCGTACGGAACACATTTTCCACTTGTTGATAACATGCAGCCCACTGATGAAGGCCCAATAGAGAAGCCCATAATTAACTGGAAGGGAGGCTCTCACATGAATCCGGCCCAGGTACATGCTCATGGTCCCCTAAACATAAATAAGTAAATAAATAAATAAAGCTAAATGCTCATGCACCAGTTCTTTGGGAAAATAGGTAGCCCAGTATTTCTTTTTGAAGAATACCCAAGCTAGGCCTATTTGTTTTCTCCGAATTACTGGGCTGCAAATCTTTCAAGACGAGGAGGGATGCATTCCGGCCTGGCTTAAGAGTATGGTCAATGTCTGTTAAAAGTAATATCAAAAGGGGTTGAAAATTCCAAAAAATTTATAGCAAATGGGATATAAGTTTCTTTTTTTGTTTTTGTTCTTCACTGATATCTTATACGTATTTCATTGGATTTAACATGACATAGTACTAATTTATTTTTAAATTTGTTTTAGTATGGCTATTAATTTTTGGATTAAGAATATTTCGTTCCCCAGCAAAAATTTGCGAATTTTCAAAATTTCCCACATATTTAGTTAATTTTTTGACCCTGGTACTGACCAGAAAATGGCCAGCAATTCTAAAAATGGAAAACGGGCTGCAATAAATTCCATATGAATTAGAAAATGAGTAAAAATTATAAAAATAATAGCAAATGGGCTGTACACGCCACAGATTTCGAGGCTGACTTGTTTACGCAAGGCTTTGTCAGTGAACACACGATTCTAGCAGCAGTGACTGTTGGATGTCCATCCAACGGCCGACGTGCTTCTTCAATCTCTGATCTTCCTGCTCCAGCCGCCTAAACTAGCGCCGGCGGGACTGCCTGCTCCCTCCTCTTGTGGCCCGCTGTGATGCCGCGCAGGCTTCCCCGGCCCACCCTACTCCCTCCGCTGGCCTGGCCGTACGCAATCAACTGCCTCCTTATTACCGGTTGGGAGGCTGACCTGTGGGCCTACTAAGTTGACGCGTACGCAGGGCTTCTCATCTTAGTCAACAAACAATTCTAGCAGCAGTAACCGTTGGATTTCAATCGAACGGTCCTGCTGCTCTTCTTGCACCAGCCGCCCAAACCAGCGCCGGGAGACCGCCTGCTCCTGCCTCCAGTGGCCGGCTGTGCTGCCGTTGAGGCCTCATCGCCCCCTACTACTCCCACCGCTAGCCAGGCCCTGCGGCGACGGCAGCCTCACACCGCAGCCGAACCAGTGAACCCTCGTACTCCTCTCCGCGTGGGCATCCACTGCCGCGTCTTCCCCGGCTCCACGTCGTCCCCTTCCTAGGCCTTGCCGTCGTCCACCGCCTTGGTGCTCTCGGCGCGGCGTGGTCAACGTGGTCAACGACATTCCATCGGAAGAGTACTGCACGTGGAGAGGCTGACAGCTGGGTCCACGGCCACAGCCCAGTTTTTTGTGATTTGCCAAGTACGTGGAGAGGAGAGCTTTCATTCGGCTGGCCGAGAAAATGGCCCATCAGTAATGAGAAATGGGCTGTACATTTTTAAAACACATCAAACCGGTAATTAGTTTCAAATATCTTCTTTTTTTCATTTCGAGATTTTAAATTACATTAATTTTTATGCGTGGAGAATTTGTTGGATTTTATATTGATATACATTTAGTTTTAAAATCAGTTTGAATGTGAGTCGAAATTTCGGGATTAAAAATAGTTCGGACCGCACCGAAATATGCAAAATTTCGTATAATTTTTTAACCGTGGCCACAATATGGTGTGTAAAGCTAACAAAAAGAATATGGGCTCCAAAAAAAGCTTAATAATTAGCAAATGGGCTGTAAATTTTTAGAAATAATGGCAGATGGGGTGTATGCTGTTTTCCACAGATTTGAGGCTTTCCTAAAAAAAGGTTGACGCACAAGCACTGACTGTTGGATGTCCATCCAACGGCCGTCGTGCTTCTTCAATCTCTGCTCTTCCTGCTCCAGCCGCTCAAACAAGCGCCGGCGGGACTGCCTGTTCCCTCCTCCCCGCGGTTGGCTCTGCTGCCGCGCAGGCCTCACCGCCCCACCGTACTCCCATCGCTGGCCTAGCCATCCCTCTACTCACCCACACCTGCTGTTATTCTCCGGCGACGGCAGACGAACCAGTAAACCCTCGTACAGTCGTACTCCCCTCCGCGTGGGAAACAACTGCCGAGTCTTCCCTGCCTCCGTGTCGTTCCCTTCCTAGGCCTCGCCGTTGTCCACCGCCCTGGTGCTCTCGGCGCGGCCTGGTCAACGTGGTCAACGACCGACATGCATCTGAAGTGGACTGTACGTGGAGAGGCCGACAGCTGGGTCCACGGCCGCACGCAAGGAAATGCCTCCTTATTACGCGCAAAATAATGATTCCTCCACCTGACATCAGGGACCCACCGAAAGGGCCTCTGTATTTCGCGAAAAAAACGTTACCGCCACTGACAGCTCGGACCCACCAGCTATATCTTCGCACACAAGGAAGTGCCTCCTTATTACGCACAAAAAAAATAGAATACTCCCCCTATTAGCTGGGACCCAGTATAGTGGCAGGCTGACTTGTGGGCCTACTAAGTTGACGGGGACGGAGGGCTTTGTCAACTTAGTCAATATGCACGATGCTAGCTCCAGTGACCGTACGATGTCCATCCAACGGCCGTAGTGCTTCTTCAACCTCTGGTCTTCTTGCTCCAGCCGCCCAAAGCAGCGCCGGTCGTGCCGCATGCTCCTGCCTCCCGTGGCCGGCTGTGCTGCCGCGGAGGCGTCACCGCCCCCTACTATTCCCACCGCTGGCCAGGCCCTGCGGCGACGGCAGCCTCACACCGCAGCCGAACCAGTGAACCCTCGTACTCCTCTCCGCCGGGCTTCCACTGCCGCGTCTTCCCCGGCTCCCCGTCGTCCCCTTCCTAGGCCTCGCCGTCATCCACCGCCCTGGTGCTCTCGGCGCGGCGTGGTCAACGTGGTCAAGGAACGACTTCCATCGGACGTGGACTGTACATGGAGAGGCTGACAGCTGGGTCCACAGCCGCAGCAAGGAAGTGCCTCCTTATTACGCGCAAAATAATTATTCCTCCACCTGACAGCGGGGACCCACCGGACGGGCCACCGTATTTCGCGAAAAAAAACGTTTCCCCCTGACTGCGGGGACCCACCAGCTACATCTTCGCACGCAAGGAAGTGCGTCCGGGAAAAAAACGATTCGCCCCCTGACTGCTGGGACCCACCAGCTACATCTTCGCAGGCAAGGAAGTGCCTGACAGTCGGGACCCACCTGGTCGAAGCGTACGTAGCATTGTCATTCTGGTCGCGAACGTGTACGTACATACTGGTCGATGTAGAGGCGCACACGTGTCGTAGTAGAGGCGCGCACGTAGCATGTACACGTACGTACAGCGGCCAGTGTGCAAGAAAGAAAATACGGCCACGTACGTACATACGGGCAGGGTCTCGAACGCCTACTCGCGCATACGTACGGCCAGGGCTCGTGTACATGGCTGGGTCGGAACGGAGAAACAGCGTCGTCGTCGTGTTCATGGGGAGCCAACCGGCTGGGTCGGAACGGAATGCGTCGTCGTGTTCATCGGGAGGGCTTGGACGGAACAGCCGATGGAAACGAGGCCTGGCGTACCGCAGAACGGAGGAAACGGCCTTGTGTTCGACCGGCCACGTTTGAAACGGGATCTTGTTCATCGGGAGGGGTCTGGCGTACCGCAAAACGGAGGAAACGGACCTCCTACGGTCGAAACGGGGGTCCTGTTGATCGGGAGGGGTGTGGCGTACCGCAAAACGGAGGAAACGGACTTGTGTTGGAGCGCTACGGTCGAAACGGGGGTCCTGTTCATCGGGAGGGGTGTGGCGTACCGCAAAACGGGACTCCACGGGATACTGTTCATCTCCACCGTCGACCCCCTCCAGCCTCCACGGGCTACTGTTCATCCACCGTCGACCTCCTCCAGCCTCCACCTGCGACTGTTCATCCACGGGCTCCTGTTCATCCAGCCTCCACCACGCGCTACTCCACCGGCTACTGTTCAACCAGCCCTCTCCATGGGCTCCTGTTCAACCACCCCTCCACGGGCTACTGTTCATCCAGCCCTCCACCGTCTACTGTTCATTCTGCCCTCCATGGGGTGGTCCTGTTCATCCTGGCCTCCACGGGGTCCTGTTCATCCAACCCCAACCGGCTCGATCGATCGGGGTCCTGTTCATCCAGAGGCAACACCACGGGGTCCTGTTCATCCACCCCCACCAGGAACTGTTCATCCAAACCCCCCAGCAACGCTCACTGTTCATCTAGAGGCAGCATCGATCGGCTTCAGTTAGCAGCAGTAGCGAAGGAATCGCTCGATCGGGTTCAGTTAACAACCATCGATCGATCGCTCGGGTTCAGTAACACGTAGCCTGCAGTGCAATCGCTCGGGTTCAGTTAGAGCCAACGCCTCGCACACACGCGCGTACGTGTACGAGAGTAACGCGCATCGCTCGGCCCCTGACCTCCCACCGTAACCGGGAACTCCCCGAAATTTTCCTCCCCCTCGCTTCTACCACGGTTTTTTCGTCATGGACGGCCCAAAGAATGTCATGCAGCTGCGTCTCCGGCCCGCCCAGGACGAAAAGCCCATTTTCTGTCATGATTTTTTGTCATAGAAGTAGGAGCCCACCACATCTATGATGATACCGGGTTTTGTCACAATTATCGTCATAGAAGTGTCATATGTATGACAGAAAAAAATTCATTCGGCCCAAAATGTCACGGATGTGTCTTTTTTTTGTAGTGATGTCCCACTAAACTGCTTCAGCTTTGAAGACCATTCCACTCGTCTGGCCATTTGCTGTTTGGGATTAGATATGGTCGGACCTTTGAGGACTAGTAGGAGTGGCTTCACCCACGTGCTTGTAGCAGTCGACAAGTTCACTAAATGTATTGAAGCTAGACCTATCAAAAACCTCAAAGCAAGTACTCCTGTCAGCTCCATCAGAGAGTTAACATTCAGATATGGAGTTCCGCACAGTATCATCACAGATAATGGGTCAAACTTTGATTCAGATGAGTTCAGAGCTTTCTGCGCTTCCCAAGGCACTCGGGTCGATTATGCTTCAGTCGCCCACCCACAGTCGAATGGGCAAGCAGAAAGAGCAAACAGTTTGATCCTCAAAGGGCTGAAACCCCGATTGATGCGTGATCTCAAGCATGCAGCGGGCGCTTGGGTTGATGAGTTGTCCTGAGTACTTTGGGGATTGAGAACAACTCCAAATCGGTCGACTGGTCGAACCCCGTTCTTCCTAGTCTACGGGGCTGAAGCTATGCTTCCGAGTGACTTGCTTCACAATGCACCCCGAGTGGAACTTTTCTCAAAAGCCGAAGCAGAACAAGCCCGACAAGATGCTGTTGATCTTCTGGAAGAGGAAAGAGAGATGGCCCTAATCCAGTCGACCATTTATCAACAAGACCTTCGTCGATTCCATGCTAGGGACGTGAGAGGTCGAGCATTCCAAGAGGGGGACCTGGTTCTCCGAGTGGATCAACAATGGCCGCACAAGCTTACTCCTGCGTGGGAAGGTCCCTTCATCATCACCAAGCTGCTCAACAATGGAGCATATCACCTCTACAATGTGGAGCACAATAAAGACGAGCCACACGCTTGGAATGCAGAGTTGCTCCGTCGTTTTTATACCTAAGCATTCAGACTGTTGAGATGTAATAAGAAATACCTTTTAGTTGTTTTATCAAAGACACAGTTTTACAGTCTTCTGAATGATTGTTGTTGCTTATACATATGTTTAAAATCCCCCAGTGTGTGGCTTAGCTGCGAATCTGTTTCGACTAAGTTTGAAAAATCCCACTGAGTGAAGAGCAAGCCTCTCACTCGGGGGCTTAATTAGCTGCGAATCCGTTTAGCCTAAGTTTGAAAAAAAATCCTACCGAGTGAAGAGCAACCCTCTCACTCGGGCGCTTAGCTACAGTTATGTACTCGCCTAAGTTTGAAAAATCCTACCGAGTGAAGAGCAACCCTCTCACTCGGGCGCTTAGCTGCAGTTCTGTACTCGCCTAAGTTTGAAAAATCCTACCGAGTGAAGAGCAACCCTCTCACTCGGGGGCTTAGCTGCAGTCTCGTACTCGCTTAAGTTAAAATGTGCTCCGAGCGAAGAACGATTTTCTCGCTCGGGGACTTGGCCACACGCTCCGTCCTGATCCGCAAGGACAACGAGGTGCAGGTCGACTGCGACCTTCTCCTCAGAGCTGCGCCACAAATACAATGTGCGCTCCATCCTGGTTCGCAAGGACGACGAGGTGCAGGTCGACCATGACCTTCTCCTTAGAGCTGCGCCACAAATACAATGTGCACTCCATCCTGATCTGCAAGGACGACGAGGTGCAGGTCGACCGCGACCTTCTCCCCAGAGCTGCGTCACAAGTAGAAAGGACTATTCCGAGCGAGGAGACAAGTTCCACTCGGAGACAAAAGACAATCAAATTAAAGGAAAAACCAGGTTCAGATAAATGGCACGAGGTTCCGGGCAGCGAATAAAAGTGCTCAGGCATCAAGCCCGAAGGAGTTTAATGGTTACAGAATCACTCGGCATTCCGAGGCAAATTTAAGGCAAGGCATAAAGTTTGTTCACTCCGCAGGAGGAGGGCTAGCAGGTTCGACAAACTCGTCCAAGTCGATTCCATCAGCAATCCGAGTAGCATCACCAATGAAGGTTTCCATGAAAGATTGGAAGTCGAGCCTCTTGGTATTGGCAACCTTGATCGCTGCTAGTTTCTCTTCTCTAGCTTCTTTGAAGTGGACACGAACCAGAGAGAGAGCCACGTCAGCACCACATCGAGCAGAAGACTTCTTCCATTCCTGCACTCTACCGGAAATCTCATTAAGTCGAGTCATCGGAGACTCGAGATCATTCGGAAGCGTCGCCCTTGGCCAGAGTGCCGTGTCGATCCGCGACACCGCAACCTTCAGTCGAGCAAGGTAGTCGATGAAGCTAGTAAGACGGGATTCCAGTCGGAGCACATTCATGGCGGCTTCATCCTTGATAGGAGAGTTGATGGGGTCCAAGCTCGTTTCGATTCGGCCGGTCTCAGCCTCAAAGTTTTGGCAGAATTCTGCACCCACAGAGAAATAATGAGCTGACAGTTTATGATTAGTCGACGAAAGAAAATCATTCAGTCAGAGAAAAGTACCTTCAAGCATAAGGAATAACTTCTTAGCGAGTCCTCCCAGGTAGTTCTCCAGTTCGTCTCTCTTGCGGGAAATGTCTTCCACTTTGTCAGTCAAAGCCTCTTTACCCTTCTTCAGTCGAGTCACCTCCTTGTTGGCTTCATCAATGGCAGCCTTCAATTTGGTGTTCTCTTCCTCCAGCTTTCTGACTGGGGCCAGCTTCTGGTCGGCGAGCGCTGTTTTGTCTTCGGCCGTTTTTCGTGCGGCCGCAAGATCAGAGTCCTTCTCCAAAGCCTGTCTCATTGTTTCTGAAAAGAGCGACGTTCGAGTCAGAGAAAAGATGGAGAAGTTGGCAAGAGAAGCAGTCGACAAAGTTTTTCATACCAGCAGCTTCATCCTTAGCTTTCTGCAAATTTGTCTTGGCCAATTCCAGATCAAGGTTGAGCTGGATCTGCTTCCGTTCTAAATCAGCAAATCGAGCTCCAAGCTCACAGGATTTCTGTGATCAGAGGATAGTCAGTCAACAGATACAAAGGCTGGTTGTTTCCAAACAATAGAGTAACAAGTTCTAAGACAACTGCGGAATCAAACATTCAATAGTAGTCTCGGGGACTACACCCAGTGGGTGCACTCAGCGTGTCCCCCACTGGTTCGACTTTTCAATTGACTTGGTCCGCCCAGTCGAAAAAAAAACAAGTTACTTCTCAGACCATAGCCGACTGCCCGCAGTCGACTACGGTCCCGGGGACTACACCTAGTGGGTGCACTCAGCGTGCCCCCACTGGTTCCGGTTCCACTCGACATCATCTGTTCAGGCCGAGTGGAAAAGATCTGTTCAAAGACCCCCGCCGAATCAAACATTCGACGGTGGTCTCGGGAACTACACCCAGTGGGTGCACTCAGCATGCCCCCACTAGTTCAAAGACTCAATCGATGCAACCTAGTCGACTCGAGCAAAAAATACTACTCAGCAGAAATTGAAACACCCAGTGGGTGTACAGATGCAAAGTGCAGACTAACAAATAGATGCACTTTAAAGTTTTTGAGATAGCATATCCTAACAGAACAAGCGAAGCTAGAAGATCAGTCGGAAGTCATTTAACCTGGACGTTGGCCTGGAGGGCTGAACTGGCATCATAAGCTGCTTGACTGGTTTCGCGAACCACTTTCATCTACTCCATCATAATGCCCGCTTGGCGAATAGCTTCCCTGGCAGCGCTCACTTGGTCCTCTGGGACGTGATGGGCAGTGAAAAGTGAAGACGGTGGATCAACTGGAGCTTGTGCAGTTGACCCTGAAGGCTGCGCACTCGACAATGGAATGCCAAAAGTAACATAAGCCCGGTTGAGGTCTCCGGACTGCTGAATTGCCGGTTCTGCCGCCGGCGTCGACTGAGGCGTCTTGTTGGTTGGTGCCTTCTTGCTCAAAGTCCTGCTCTTCCTCCCCGTGTGCTTCAGTGGTGCATCCTCGTCATCATCTGGAAATTCGATAACATTGGGCGAAGCTGCAAAGAAATCAATTACAAGAGTTCAGTCAACTAACAAAATGGCTGATAAAGTAAAGACAAAATGACAAGAGTGGTACCCGGATTGGAAGTGACTGCATCCTCCATCTCCTCGTCCTGATCATCTTTGTATACATAAGTCCCAGAAGTAGTGGCACTACAGATTCAAAAACCATTCGGACAAAACAGATAAATGATTCGACCAAAGAGCAAGTCGTGTCAAACTGAGAAGTCGAGTTCAAGGATTACCCAGAAGCAATAGGTACAGCCACTTTGATTTTGGGCAAGGCCTTCCGAAGTTTTTGCGGCAGAACTTTGGGCTACTTCGGAGCCTTCTCAGTCGGCACAGGAGAAGCCGTCCGAGTGTGCTTGGAAGACTGACCAGTCTGTGCAGTTGCTTTCCCTCGGAGGATGGCTGGATCATGGGTATGCTTGGATCGCCTTTCCATGCGAGGAGGAGAATCGACCTCTTCACCATCGCTCGGGTCGTCACTCTCCTCGTCCTCCCCTCCGTCAGACTGCCAGTCGGCGCTTTCCCCTCCGCTCACCTCGCCCTCCTACTCGTGCACCTGCTCTCCGTTGGGCATTGAATACATCTCAGTGAAGACCTGCAAGACAACAAGTTGAACAAATAACAGTCAGTCGACCAGAACAATTACACGACGGATCAAGAAGACACTCGGAAATTCAGAGTCGGACCTTGTCTGGTTCATAAGTGTTGTCGAGTGGAGGAATCCTCCTGGACCCTCTGGGGTTATCCTTGTTGCCGGTGATGCCCTGCAGCCACTGCGCCACCGTAGCCTCGTCAACTTCTTCCGGGTGAATTCGAGTGGAGTCGTCAATGCCCGAATACAGCCACATCGGATGATCACGGGCTTGAAGCGGCTGGATGCGTCGACTGAGAAAGACCTCTAACAGATCCATGCCAGTCACGCCATCACGGACAAGCTGGACCACCCGCTCGACCAATGTCTTCACCTCTGCTTTCTCCGCCGGAGTTACTTTCAAGGAAGAGGGCTTCTTGACTCGAGCCATGGAAAAGGGGGGAAGCTCAATCGACTGACCTGGAGTCGGCTGGTCTTTGCAGTAAAACCAGGTCGACTGCCACCCTCTAACAGACTCGGGAAGTATCATGGCTGGGAAGGTGCTCTTACTCCTCATTTGGATCCCAAGACCCCCGCACATCTGGATCACGTGTGTCCTCTCATCACTCGGGTTGGCTTTTTTGGCCGACTGAGAACGGCAGGTGAAAATGTGTTTGAAGAGATCCTAGTGCCGTCGACACCCTAGAAAATTCTCACACATGGACACATATGCGGAAAGATACGTGATGGTGTTGGGGGAAAGTGGTGAAGTTGAGCTCCAAACAAGTTCAAAAAACCGCGGTCAACGTGAGTGGCGAGAACGACGCACTCACCCTCCTGCGGCCGTGGCTCCGTTTCGTCCTCTGGAAGCCGCCAAGACCCACACTACTAGGAAAAGGGCTATAGATGATATGGCCACTAATGGCGCACCAGACATGTGGTGCGCCATTACTATATACTAATGGCGCACCATGTGTTGGTGCGCCATTAGTAATATATTACTAATGGCGCACCTGCTGTTTGGTGCGCCATTAGTAGTTTTGAAAAAAAAAAGTAAAAAAAATTGTTACTAATGGCGCACCGTGGTATAGTGCGCCATTACTAGTTGACATAGTAATGGCGCACCACACCCACCGTGCGCCATTAGTAGTTTTGAAAAAAATATAAAAAAATTGTTAGTAATGCCGAGCCCCACCTCCCCTCGCCCCGTCGCCCCCCTTCCCTCGCCGCCCCCTTGCCCCACCTCCCCTCGCCCCGTCGCCCCACAGTCCCAACCACCCGCCGCCGCCCGCCACCACCCCCTGGCCCCACCGCCCCTCGCCCCGTCGCCCCCACCACCCGCCACCGCCCCGGCGCCCCGTCGCCCGAACGGCGCCCTCCCTGGTGCCCCGCCGCCCCACCACCTGCCCGTCGGCCCCTGCGCCCGCGCCGCCCCCGGAGCCAGGCTCGCCGCCGCCCCTGCGCCCGCGCCGCCCCAGAGCCAGGCTCGCCGCGGGCCCCCTGCATCCGCCTCGCGCCCCCCCCCCCCCCGAGCCAGGCCCGCCGCCGCTGCCCTAACCGCGGCCATGCACCACCACCCCCTGCCCCCGGAGCCAAGGTGAGCATTTTTTGTTTTTTCTACTGTTACTAATGGCGCACTTCCATGTGGTGCGCCATTAGTATACCAGATACGACTGGCGCACCTGTGGGATACTAATGGCGCACCTGTGGTGCGCCATTACTAAAATATTCTAGTGGCGTGGTACTAATGGCGCACCTGTAGTGCGCCATTAGTAGCCATCACAGGTGCGCCATTAGTAGGCCTTTTCCTAGTAGTGCCATGGGGGATCAGGCCCCCCTCGACCAAATCCTCCACGTCCTCCTGCTGGATCGTCGACCGGATCCAGTCGCCCTGGATCCAGCCGGGCGGCTGGCCAGATCTCGACGAAGATCCACCCCGGCTGGTCTTCTTCCCCTTCGCCTTCGTCGTCGCCTTCTTCGCGCGCTCCAGAGCCGCCGTCTTCTCCTTCCCCATTGCGGTGAGTGGAGCTCGAGCCGAGCAGCGGCGCCGAGCGAGGAAGTGGATACGATGGAGAAACGGAGGAGGAAGGGAGAGAATGGGATGCACTGTGTAGAAAACCCCAGCCGCGGCACTTTATATAAGGCCTTCTCCCGAGTGGCTGACTCGTGGGCGCATGTAATCCTGTCAAATCCCGCAACAATCGCGTGCGCGGTACATGGCAAAAAAAGGTGGCATGGAGATCGAGGCGCCCCTACCTAATCCACTCCGATTACTGCGGCCTCCTCCGTTCCGCGCGCTTCCCAAAATTTTGAATCCCGCAAGATCCGGGAGCAGGAGAGCAATCTGTCAGACCGAAGATTTATACCTTATCAAACACTCGAAGCTTATAGACGAAAGTTCACTCGACAACTTCTGAATAGCTCAAGGCGACTGAAAATGAAGTTAAAACTTTTTGCGTGCTTCACCAATCTAAGTAAAGTGCTTCTGAAGCAGGAAAGTTGAGTCGGAACCTCCTTCAATCTTAATTCCACTCGGACCCAGAACCATTCAGGGGCTAATGATGACGACATGTACCTAGGGTAGGGCAATAGACCTGATCTAAGTACCCTACCCAAGGACACTGCCCTGCAATCAAAGACAGCAGATTCAATTGACTGAAATCACTACATAGTCCAACCCACTCGACTAAGAGTTCCACTCGGACAACCCAATTCCATTCGACAAGAGTACGCTCACTCGACCATATCAGAAACCACTCGGAGTATGGAAGATCTAAGGTCACTCTGAATGAAAACGGTCAGGTGTTCACTCCGTAGTTTTAATGATCATTTATATGACTTTAATGCTGGCGTTACCAATAACGTCCTGTCTTTATGTACATTGAACCCTATGTAACTGAGGGCCGGAGGGTTCTGGCGAACTCTATATAAGTCACCCCCTCCTCAGGCACAAGGGTTCGCACCCCCTGTAACTCCACACATATAATCTAATCGACCGAGCTCCCGATCACCAAGACGTAGGGTTGTTACTTCCACTGTGAAGGACCTGAACTCGTAAATCTTGTGTGTACAACTTCACCATAGCTAGGATCTTTCCTCCTCATACCTACCCCCCATTCTACAGTCCGGTTTAGACCCACGACAGTTGGCGCCCACCTTGGGGCAGGGGTCTTAGCGACTTTCTGGTGAGGTTGCGATTTTTTTGATTCCCATCTTCATGGTTTCCGGCGGCGGTTTGGCTGAGGGCAGCGAGATCCGTCTCGGCGCGGTCGTCTTCATCGCCGATGATTCTGCTTGGCTCCAGGAGGCTCCACTAGACATCGAGACGCTCCCCATCCGCGGGGCGACGCACTTTCGTGCATGTGTTCGCGGCGTCCTTCTGCAGCAGCCGTTGACTAAGTATCAGTCGGCCCCCGCAGTATCCTCGCTCCCCGCTGTTCGCCGCCGCAAGCGATCCAGCGGTGGGTGAAACACGGGGTGGCACGCCAGTCGGCCACCCCCCAAGTCGCGGCAATCGAGCCCGGCGAATCACTCTACGGCCTGTTCGACCTGTCGACTGGCTCCGTCGAGACCTTGTCTGAGTGCGACAGGACCGATCCTGCGGCTGAAGTCCTGATGGTCGACTCTCCGTGCAGCCCCCCTGGCATGCGCCGCAACGGTGGCGGCGATGGCGGCGGCGATCCGTCGCGCGTTCACGAAGAGTACCATCCCGAAACCCTTTCCTCGCAGCAGAGGGAGGAACTTCACCGCCCCAACATGGACGCTCTCCACACGCCCATCGTTGGAGAGACCTCTGAGGCTCGGGCCTTCGAGGAGGTGCGCCTAGCCAATTTGGATGAGCGCACCCGGCTGGAGAACCTTCAGCATGCACTCGACGACCGGGCTTGTCAGCGGATCCCCGAATCCAGTCGACGCGCCCGGCAATTGTTCCCGCCTCAACCTCAGGTATATCGCACTCCGATTCAGAATCTTACAGCTACAGCCCGTATAGCAGAGTCCATTCAGCCTTCCCAGTCGGAGGCTGGAAGAGGTTTGATGCAAATCCGGGCTTTACTTCGGGCAGCAGGTGAGCAGAACACAGCAGTGTCTCAGTCACGGGAAAGAATCTATAGCAGATCTATGGTGGCTGATACAGTCCAGTCGGCTCATAGCCCAAGATCGCCTCCGAGGCGTGAGGGACGTGGGCATCGTCAAGAGTAGTACTTGGGTCGGAATCATGAGCAGTTTGATAATCGATTCGACCGCGATAACCACCGTCGAGTGCCTACGCCCCCTCCGAGGGGCGGGTCATATGTGCCCCGTCATCATGATGACAGGCGCCCATACGGTGGTGAGCGGAGATTGTCAGTCGACCCAACAGAGCCTGGGTTTGATGCAAGGTCAATTTTGGTGCAAGGTCTGGTCGACAGGAACCGGGCACACAGAGAAGGGCAAGACAGAGATCGCCCGAGTGGAAGCAGAGTACATGTTTCAGGTCCCAAGTGCTTTAGCAGAGCCATCAGAGCCGCTGAGATCCCTCCCAACTTCAGGTTGGCCACTAGGGTTAGTAAGTTTACCGGTGAGTCGAAGCCTAACACTTGGCTCGAAGACTACCGAGTGGCTGTTCAGATCGGTGGTGGAAACAATAAGATGGCTATGAAGCATCTTCCTCTGATGTTAGAGGGTTCGGCCAGAGCATGGCTGAATCAGTTGGCCCCGGGCAGTATATTCAGTTGAGAAGAGTTAGCCCGAGTGTTTGTCAGAACTTTTGAAGGTACTTGCAAACGACCAGCAGGGTTGGCAGAATTGCAACATTGTGTACAGAAGTCGAATGAGACCTTGAGAGATTACATTCAGAGGTGGACCATTTTGCATCATACAGTGGAAAATGTATCTCAGCATCAAGAAGTTTGCGCCTTCAAGGAAGGCGAACGATATCGAGAGCTTAACCTGAAATTCGGTCAGACAGGAGACATGACCCTGACCCGAATGATGGAAATAGCCACTCGGTACACTAATGGAGAAGAAGAAGACCGAGTCCGCAGTGGAAAGGGCAAGCCAGTCGCCCCAAGATACCGGAGGAGGTCGGAAGCAGAAACGCAAAGCGGAGCCAGCAGATCCTGGTGAAGCTTTGGTCATAGGTCAAGGAAAGTCCAAGGGGAAGCCCAAAGGTCCCTGGATCCCCAAGAAAGTAAAAGATCAAGAAGAAAATGATGTGTTGGATTTGCCATGTCACATTCATACCAAGAAGGATGAAGAGGGTAATCTGACTTATCCTAAACACACCACTCGACAGTGTCGGCTCCTGATCCAGCAATTCCAAGAGAAACAGCCCAGTGAAAAGGAAAAGGAGTCGGACAAGGATGAGGACAAGGAAGAAGAAGATGATGGTTTTCCCAACGTCAATTCCACTCTGGTGATTTTTGCTGACATCGAAAGCAAAAGTTGATTGAAGGTCATCAATAGAGAAGTAAACATGGTTGCTCCAGCAATGCCAACACATTTGAAGTGGTCCAAGGTTCCCATCACATTCGACCAGTCCAACCATCCCCCGAGTGTTGCCACCCCTTGGAGGCAAGCGTTGGTGGTCGACCCAATCGTTGAGGGCACCCGACTAACTAAGGTCCGGATGGATGGAGGCAGTGGTCTGAATATTCTGTATGCTGAGACCCTTCGAGGGATGGGCATTCCGATGTCCAAGCTCAGCGAAAACAACATGCGATTTCATGGAGTTATCCCTGGGAAGAAAGCTGATTCACTCGGTCAGATTACACTCAGCGTGGTTTTTGGTGATTTGACCAATTACCATAAGGAAAAGTTGACATTTGAAGTTGTGGATTTTCATAGTGCCTATCATGCTATTCTAGGCAGGACCGCGTATGCTCGTTTCATGGCTCGACCATGTTACGTGTACCTCAAGCTGAAAATGCCTGGCCCTAGAGGCGAGATCACAGTCACTGGCAATCGGCAGCAAGCTGAAGAGTGTTTCAAGAAGGGCTCAAAGATCGCCGATGAGCAAATGGCAGCAATTGAGATGGCAGAATATCAGAAGAATGCAGATCCGAGTGATTTGTTGAGAGCAAAGAAGCCTGCTTCAGATTCTGCATTTCAGTCGTCCGGTGAGACGAAGTCTATTCATATTCACCCGACTGACCCCAGTGCTGCTCCGACTCACATCTCGTCAACACTCGACGCCAAATAGGAAGAAGCGCTCATCCAGTTCCTCCGTGAGAACTGGGACATCTTCGCATGGAAACCTTCTGACATGCCGGGTGTGCCCAAGGAACTGGCTGAGCACCGTTTGCGAGTCGACCCAAAGGTAAAACCAGTCAAAGAGCATCTTCAACGGTCTGCCGTACAGAAGAGAAAGGCAATTGGCGAAGAAGTGGCTCGGCTTTTGGCTGCTGAGTTCATCCGAGAGATTTACCACTCTGAGTGGCTCGCCAATGTCGTCATGGTTCCTAAGAAAGATGATTCACACGACATGTGTATTGACTTCAAGCATATCAATCGGGCCTGCCCGAAGGATCACTTCTCTCTTCCTCGCATCGATCAGATAGTCAAATCGACTACGGGGTGTGAGCGGTTGTCTTTCCTGGATGCATATTCCGGGTACCATCAGATCCGACTGTATGGACCCAATGAAATAAAAACAGCTTTCATCACCCCATTCGGGTGCTTTTGTTATATCACCATGCCCTTTGGTCTCAAGAATGCTGGTGCCACATTCATGCGCATGATTCAGAAGTGCCTGCTCCCTCAAATCAGTCGGAATGTGGAGGCATATATGGATGACATCGTGGTTAAGTCAAGCAAAGGTTCCGACCTGCTGACTGATCTCAGTGAAACCTTTGCCAATCTAAAGAGATATGATATCAAGCTCAATCCGTCGAAGTGTACGTTTGGAGTTCCAGGTGGCAAGTTACTCGGTTTCCTCGTTTCTGAACGTGGGATCGATGCGAACCCAGAGAAGGTTGGTGCAATTCTCCAAATGAAACGCCCCGTGCGTGTACACGACATTCAAAAGCTTACTGGTTGTTTGGCCGCTTTGAGTCGATTCATCTCTCGTCTCGGTGAAAAGGCATTGCCTCTTTACCGACTGATGAAGAAATCTGACAAGTTCGAGTGGACTCCTGAAGCTGACGCAGCGTTTGCAGAGCTCAAAACCCTGCTTTCCATCCAGCCGGTGCTTGCTGCCCCAATCAGCAGAGAGCCTTTATTGCTTTATATTGTAGCCACTGGACAAGTTGTCAGTACCGTACTCACGGTCGAGCAGGAAGAAGAAGGCAAGGCCTACAAGGTTCAGCGCCCAGTATACTATGTTTCTGAAGTTTAAACCCCATCCAAGCAAAGATACCCGCATTATCAGAAGCTTGTCTGTGGGATCTACTTGACCACAAAGAAGGTTGCACATTACTTCTCAGATCATTGATACGTCCATTTTGCATCATGCATTTATATCGATATTTATTGCATTATGGGCTGTTATTACACGTTATGTCACAATACTTATGCCTATTCTCTCTTATTTTACAAGGTTTACATGAAGAGGGAGAATGCCGGCAGCTGGAATTCTGGGCTGCAAAAGGAGCAAATATTAGAGACCTATTCTACACAACTCCAAAAGTCCTGAAACTTCACTAAAGTCATTTTTGGAATTTATAAAAAATACTGAGCGAAGAAAGTACCAGAGGGGGCCCACACCCTGGCCACGAGGGTGGGGCGCGCCCTACCCCCCTGGGCGCGCCCCCTGCCTCGTGGGCCCCCTAGCAGGCCTCCGGTGCCCATCTTCTGCTATATGAAGTCTTTCGTCCGAGAAAAAATCATAAGCAAGCTTTCGGGAAGAAACTCCGCCGCCACGAGGCCGAACCTTGGCGGAACCAATCTAGGGCTGCGATAGAGCTGTTCTGCCGGGGAAACTTCCCTCCGGGAGGGGGAAATCATCGCCATCGTCATCACCAACGATCCTCTCATCGGGAGGGGTTCAATCTTCATCAACATCTTCACCAGCACCATCTCCTCTCAAACCCTAGTTCATCTCTTGTATCCAATCTTTGTCCCAAAGCCTCAGATTGGTACCCGTAGGTTGCTAGTAGTGTTGATTACTCCTTGTAGTTGATGCTAGTTGGTTTATTTGGTGGAAGATCATATGTTCAGATCCATTATGCATATTAATACTCCTCTGATTATGAACATGAATATGATTTGTGAGTAGTTACGTTTGTTCCTGAGGACATGGGAGAAGTCTTGCTATAAGTAGTCATGTGAATTTGGTATTCGTTCGATATTTTGATGAGATGTATGTTGTCTTTCCTCTAGTGGTGTTACGTGAACGTCGACTACATGACACTTCACCATTGTTTGGGCCTAGAGGAAGGCATTGGGAAGTAATAAGTAGATGATGGGTTTCTAGAGTGACAGAAGCTTAAACCATAGTTTATGCGTTGCTTCGTAAGGAGCTGATTTGGATCCATATGTTTCATGCTATGGTTAGGTTTACCTTAATACTTCTTTTGTAGTTGCGGATGCTTGCAATAGGAGTTAATCATAAGTGGGATGCTTGTTAAAGGAGGAAAGAACCCAAGCACCGGTCCACCCACATACCAAATTATCAAAGTAACGAACGCGAATCATATGAGCGTGATGAAACTAGCTTGACGATAATTCCCATGTGTCCTCGGGAGTGTTTTCCTTCATATGAGAGTTTGTCCAGGCTTGTCCTTTGCTACAAAAAGTATTGGGCCATCTTGCTGCACTTTATTTACACTTGTTACTTGTTACCCGTTACAAATTACCTTATCACAAAACTATCTGTTACCGATAATTTCAGTGCTTGCAGAGAATACCTTGCTGAAACCGCTTATCATTTCCTTCTGCTCCTCGTTGGGTTCGACACTCTTAGTTATCGAAAGGACTATGATAGATCCCCTATACTTGTGGGTCATCAAGACTCTTTTCTGGCGCCGTTGCCGGGGAGTGAAGCGCCTTTGGTAGGTGGAATTTGGTAAGGAAAATTTTATATAGTGTGCTGAAATTTACTGTCACTTGTTACTATGGAAAACAATCCTTTGAGGGGTTTGTTCGGGGTATCTTCACCTCGTCCGGAACCACAATTAGCTACCCCTCACCTACTGAAAATGTTTACCTTGAAATTCCTTCGGGTATGATAGAGAAACTGCTAGCTAATCCTTTTGCAGGAGATGGAACATTGCATCCTGATTTACACCTAATCTATGTGGATGAAGTTTGTGGATTATTTAAGAGTGCAGGTATGCCTGAGAATGTTATCAAGAAGAAGGTTTTCCCTTTATCTTTGAAGGGAGAGGCATTGACATGGTATAGGCTATGTGATGATATGGGATCATGGAACTACAAACGATTGAAATTGGAATTTCATCAGAAGTTTTATCCTATGCATCTTGTTCATCGTGATCGTAATTATATATATAATTTTTGGCCTCGCGAAGGAGAAAGCATCGCTCAAGCTTGAGGGAGGCTTAAGTCAATGTTATATTCATGCCCCAATCATGAGCTCTCAAGAGAAATGATTATTCAAAAAAATTATGCTCGGCTTTCTCTCAATAATCGCTCCATGCTCGATACTTCTTGTACTGGCTCTTTTATGATGAAGACTATTGAATTCAAATGGGATTTATTGGAAAGAATTAAACGCAACTCTGAAGATTGGGATCTCGACGAAGGTAAGGAGTTAGGTATAACAACTAAGTTTGATTTTGTTAAATCTTTTATGAATACCGATGTTTTCCGTGAATTTAGCACTAAATATGGACTTGACTCTAAGATAGTAGCTTCTTTCTGTGAATCCTTTGCTACTCATGTTGATCTCCCTAAGGAGAAGTGGTTTAAATATAATCCTCCCATTGAAGTAAAATTAGTTGCACCTATTAAAGTTGAAGAAAAGACTATCACTTATAATGGTCCTATTGTTCCTACTGCTTATGTTGAGAAACCACATTTCCCTGTTAGAATAAGGGATCATGCTAAAGCTTCAACTATAGTCAATAAAAGTAATATTAGGACACACAAACCTCCTGAGCAAGTTATAGTTGAACCTAATATTGCTATGGTTAAAGATCTCTTGGCTGATAATATCGATGGGCATGTTATTTACTTTTGTGAAGAGACTGCTAGAATTGCTAAACCTGGTACTAATGATAAACATAGACCTGTTGTAGGCATGCCTGTTATTTCTGTTAAAATAGGAGATCATTGTTATCATGGCTTATGTGATATGGGTGCTAGTGCTAGTGCAATACCTCATTCTTTATACGAAGAAATTATGCATGATATTGCACCTGCTGAGATAGAAGATATCGATGTTACAATTAAGCTTGCCAATAGAGATACTATTTCACCAATTGGGATTGTTAGAGATGTTGAAGTCTTGTGTGGGAAGATTAAATATCCTGCTGATTTTCTTATTCTTGGTTCCCCACAAGATAGCTTTTGTCCCATTATATTGGGTAGACCCTTCTTGAACACTATTAATGCTAGGATAGACTACGAAAAGGATGTTGTTACTATTGGTTTGGGTGATATGTCTCATGAGTTTAATTTTGCTAAATTTAGTAGACAACCCCGTGATGAGGAATTGCCTAGTAAGGATGAAATTATTGGTCTTGCTTCTGTTGCCGTGCCTCCTAATGATCCTTTAGAACAATATTTGCTTGACCATGAAAATGATATGTTCATGAATGAAAGAAGGGAAATAGATGAAGTATTCTTTAAACAGGGACCTATTCTGAAACACAACTTGCCTGTTGAAATTCTAGGAGATCCTCCTCCACCCAAGGGTGATCCCGTGTTTGAGCTTAAACCATTACCTGATACTCTTAAATATGCTTATCTTGATGAAAAGAAGATATATCCTGTTATTATTAGTGCTAACATTTCAGAGCATGAAGAAGAGAAATTATTGAAAACTCTGAAGAAGCACCGTGCTGTTATTGGATATACTCTTGATGATCTTAAGGGCATTAGTCCCACTCTATGTCAACACAAAATAAATTTGGAGAAAGACGCCAAGCCAGTTATTGATCACCAACGACGGCTAAATCCTAAGATGAAAGAAGTGGTAAGAAAGGAAATATTAAAGCTCCTTGAGGCAAGTATAATTTATCCCGTTGCTGATAGTCAGTGGGTAAGCCCTGTCCATTGTGTCCCTAAGAAGGGAGGTATTACTGTCGTTCCTAATGATAAAGATGAATTGATCCCGCAAAGAATTATTACAGGTTATAGGATGGTAATTGATTTTCGCAAACTAAATAAAGCTACAAAAAAGATCATTACCCTTTGCCTTTTATTGATCAAATGCTAGAAAGATTATCCAAACATACAAACTTTTCCTTTCTGGATGGTTACTCTGGTTTCTCTCAAATACCTGTGTCAGCTGAGGATCAAGCAAAGACCACTTTTACTTGCCCTTTCGGTACCTTTCCTTATAGACGTATGCCTTTTGGTTTATGTAACGCACCTGCTACCTTTCAAAGATGCATGATGGCTATATTCTCTGACTTTTGTGAAAAGATTTGTGAGGTTTTCATGGATGATTTCTCCGTTTATGGATCCTCTTTTGATGATTACTTGAGCAACCTTGATCGAGTTTTGCAGAGATGTGAAGAAACTAATCTTGTCTTGAATTGGGAGAAATGCCACTTTATGGTTAATGAAGGCATTGTCTTGGGGCATAAAATTTCTGAAAGAGGCATTAAAGTTGATAAAGCTAAAGTTGATGCTATTGAAAAGATGTCGTGTCCTAAGGACATCAAAGGTATAAGAAGCTTCCTTGGTCATGCCAGTTTTTATAGGAGGTTCATTAAGGACTTCTCAAAAATTTCCCGGCCTCTGACTAACCTATTACAAAAATATATTCCTTTTGTCTTTGATGATGATTGTGTAGAGGCATTTGAAATACTTAAGAAAGCTTTGATTTCTGCACCTATTGTTCAGCCACCTGATTGGAATTTACCTTTTGAAATCATGTGTGATGCTAGTGATTATGGTGTACGTGTTGTTCTAGGGCAAAGAGTTGATAAGAAATTAAATGTTATCCTATATGCTAGTAAAACTCTAGACAATACCCAGAGAAATTAGGCTACTACTGAAAAAGAATTCTTAGCAGTTGTATTTGCTTGTGATAAGTTCAGACCTTATATTGTTGATTCTAAAGTAACTATTCACACTGATCACGCTGCTATTAAATATCTTATAGAAAAGGAAGACGCTAAACCTAGACTTATTAGATAGGTTCTCTTGCTACAAGAATTTGATTTGCATATTATTGACAGAAAGGGAGCTGAGAACCCCGTTGCAGACAACTGTCTAGGAGAATGTTCTTGATGACCCACTACCTATTGATGATAGCTTTCCTGATGAACAATTAAATGTCATAAATGCTTCTCGTACTGCTCCATGGTATGCTGAGTATGCTAATTACATTGTTGCTAAATTTATACCACCTAGTTTCACATACCAGCAAAAGAAAAAGTTTTTCTATGATTTAAGACATTACTTCTGGGATGACCCACACCTTTATAAAGAAGGAGTAGATGGTTTTATTAGGCGTTGTATACCTAAGAATGAACAGGAACAGATCCTACGCAAGTGTCACTCTGAGGCTTATGGAGGACACCACGCTGGAGATAGAACTGCACATAAGGTATTGCAATCCATTTTTTATTGGCCTACTCTCTTCAAAGATGCCCGTAAGTTTGTCTTATCTTGTGATGAATGTCAAAGAATTGGTAATATTAGTAGACGTCAAGAAATGCCTATGAATTATTCACTTGTTATTGAACCATTTGATGTTTGGGGCTTTGATTACATGGGACCGTTTCCTTCCTCTAATGGGTATACACACTTTTTAGTTGCTGTTGATTACGTTACTAAGTGGGTAGAAGCTATTCCAACTAGTAGTGCTGATCATAACACCTCTATTAAGATGCTTAAAGAAGTCATTTTTCCGAGGTTTGGAGTCCCTAGATATTTAATGACTGATGGTGGTTCACATTTTATTCATGGTGCCTTTCGTAAAATGCTTGCCAAGTATGATGTTAATCATAGAATTGCATCTCCATATCACCCACAGTCTAGTGGTCAAGTAGAATTGAGTAATAGAGAGCTCAAAATTTTGCAAAAGACTGTTAATAGATCTAGAAAGAATTGGTCAAAGAAACTCGATGATGCATTATGGGCTTATAGAACTGCATACAAAAATCCTATGGGTATGTCTCCATATAAAATGGTTTATGGAAAAGCATGTCACTTACCTCTCGAACTAGAACATAAGGCATATTGGTCTATTAAAGAGCTCAACTATGATTTCAAACTTGCCGGTGAAAAGAGGCTATTTGACATTAGCTCACTTGATGAGTGGAGAACCCAGGCCTATGAGAACGCCAAACTGTTTAAAGAAAAGGTTAAAAGATGGCATGACAAAAGGATACAAAAACGTGAGTTTAATATAGGTGATTATGTGTTGCTATACAACTCTCGTTTAAGATTTTTTGCAGGAAAACTTCTCTCTAAATGGGAAGGTCCTTACGTTATCGAGGAGGTCTATCGTTCCGGTGCCATAAAAATCAACAACTTCGTAGGCACAAATCCGAAGGTGGTGAACGGTCAAAGAATGAAACATTATATCTCAGGCAATCCTATAAATGTTGAAACCAATATTATTGAAACCGTAACTCCGAAGAATACATAAGGGACACTTTCCAGAATGTTTCAGACTCCGAAAAGGAATAGGTATGTGGTACGGTAAGTAAACCAACTCCAAAATAGTTCTAATGGCAATTTCTCTCCGTTTTGGAATATTCCAGAAAATAGGAAAATAAGGAGTAGTCCGGGAAAGACACGAGGCTTCCACGAGGGTGGAGGGCGCGCCCTGCCCCCCTGGCGCACCCCCTGCCTCGTGGGCACCTCGTGTGCTCTCCGGACTCCGTTTTCTTGCACGATACTTCTTTTGGTCGGTAAAAATTCATTATATAATCTTCCGAAGGTTTTGACCACCGTACCACGCAAATATCCTCTGTTTTTGCTTCGAGTTGTTTTCTGCCGCAGATTTGGAGCAAGATGTGATCTCAGGATTCCGACGGAGAGAGCTATGTCTCACACCTCATTGCTGACCCAAAGACCTATGGGGATCTATCTCCTTGTGGTCGAACTACGGATGAGGAGGAGGATGCTCATTTGATGAGGATCAACGGCTCAAGTCGGAGGAGGAGGATGTCCCTCTACCTCAACCTGGGGATATGCACGTGAAGTTCAAGAAGTCTAGTCTCCCTAAGAGGGCTAAACTATCTAACAATCGATCTATTCCTTCTTGTTTTCGGCAGAAAAGCAAGGAGATTTATGTGACAAGATCTTGAAGCTGGAGTCGGAGGTCGATGATTTAAAGGAGGAAATTGCTCTTCTCAATTACAACATGAAGAAGCTGAAAGCACAGTTTACATCATCAACAACTCCATCATCGCCACCTCCGAAGAAAGAGACATAATCACATGGGTATGGGCACTCCCCTTGGCAACAACCAAGCTTGGGGAGGTGCCCCGGTATCGTATCACCATCACACTCCTATATTTACCATTTTTCTTAGTTCGATCCTTTTGGTAATATCTTGATCTAGGAGAATAAAGTTTTAGTGTGATTTAGTTTTGAGTTTTGCCTTATGATCCTTCTATGTAATCGAGTCCGTGAGCTATATATAATAAAGATTAGTGTTGAGTCAAGGGCTTGATTATCTTGCTATGATCGTGAGGGAATAAAAGAAAAGAGAAAGAATAAAAAGAAACAAAGGGATCACATTGATCTTATGGAGAGTAATGACTACACATATAAAGAGTATGATGAATAAAAGTTGTTGAGAGTTGACAAACATAGTTTTGGTCATCGTTGCAATTAATAGGAAGTAATAAAGAAAGAGAGGTTTTCACATATAAATATACTATCTTGGACATCTTTTATGATTGTGAGCACTCATTAAAGTATGACATGCTAAAGAGTTGATGTTGGACAAGGAACACAACGTAATGGGTTATGTTTTCTTATATCCGAAATAAAGTATATTGTCATGGATCATCCAACATGTTGAGCTTGCCTTTCTCCCTCATGCTAGCCAAATTCTTTGCACCAAGTAGAGATACTACTTGTGCTTCCGAATACCCTTAAAACCAGTTTTGCCATGAGTGTGCACCATACCTAACTATGGACTGAGTAAGATCCTTCAAGTAAGTTGTCATCGGTGCATGCAATAAAAAATTGCTCTCTAAATATGTATGATTTATTAGTGTGGAGAAAATAATCTTTGTACAATCTTGTGATGTGGAAGAAATAAAAGCGACGGACTGCAAAATAAAGGTCCATATCACAAGTGGCAATATAAAGTGACATTCTTTTGCATTAAGATTTCATGCATCCAACCATGAAAGTGCATGACAACCTCTGCTTCCCTCTGCGAAGGACCTATCTTTTATTTTTGTCTTATGCTTTATGCAAGAGTCATGGTGATCTTCACCTTTCCCCTTTTACATTTTATCCTTTGGCAAGCACCTTGTGTTGGAAAGATCCTTATATATATATATATATATATATATATATATATATATATATATATATCCAATTGGATGTAAGTTTACATGAAGAGGGAGAATGTCGGCAACTGGAATTCTGGGCTGGAAAAGGAGCAAATATTAGAGACCTATTATGCACAACTCCAGAAGTCCTGAAACTTCACGGAAGTCATTTTTGGAATTTATAAAAAATACTGAGCGAAGAAAGTACCAGAGGGGGCCCACACCCTGGCCACGAGGGTGGGGCGCGCCCCTGCCTCGTGGGCCCCCTGGTAGGCCTCCGGTGCCCATCTTCTGCTATATGAAGTCTTTCGTCCGAGAAAAAATCATAAACAAGCTTTCGGGAAGAAACTCCGCCGCCACGAGGTGGAACCTTGGCGGAACCAATCTAGGGCTCCGGCAGAGCTGTTCTGCCGGGGAAACTTCCCTTCAGGAGGGGGAAATCATCGCCATCGTCATCACCAATGATCCTCTCGTCGGGAGGGGGTCAATCTTCATCAACATCTTCACCAGCACCATCTCCTCTCAAACCCTAGTTCATCTCTTGTATCCAATCTTTGTCCCAAAGCCTTAGATTGGCACCTGTAGGTTGCTAGTAGTGTTGATTACTCCTTGTAGTTGATGCTAGTTGGTTTATGTGGTGGAAGATCATATGTTCAGATCCATTATGCATATCAATACCCCTCTGATTATGAACATGAATATGCTTTGTGAGTAGTTACGTTTGTTCCTGAGGACATGGGAGAAGTCTTGCTATAAGTAGTCATGTGAATTTGGTATTCGTTCGATATTTTGATGAGATGTATGTTGTCTTTCCTCTAGTGGTGTTATGTGAACGTCGACTACACGACACTTCACCATTGTTTGGGCCTAGAGGAAGGCATTGGGAAGTAATAAGTAGATGATGGGTTGCTAGAGTGACAGAAGCTTAAACCCTAGTTTATGCGTTGCTTCGTATAAGGGGCTGATTTGGATCCATATGTTTCATGCTATGGTTAGGTTTACCTTAATACTTCTTTTGTAGTTGTGGATGCTTGCAAAAGGAGTTAATCATAAGTGGGATGCTTGTCCAAGTAAGGACAGCACCCAAGCACCGGTCCACCCACATACCAAATTATCAAAGTAACGAACGCGAATCATATAAGCGTGATGAAAACTAGCTTGAGGATAATTCCCATGTGTCCTCGGGAGCGTTTTCCTTCATATAAGAGTTTGTCCAGGCTTGTCCTTTGCTACAAAAAGGATAGGGCCATCTTTCTGGACTTTATTTACACTTGTTACTTGTTACCCATTACAAATTACCTTATCACAAAACTATCTGTTACCGATAATTTCAGTGCTTGCAGAGAATACCTTGCTGAAAACCGCTTATCATTTCCTTCTGCTCCTCGTTGGGTTTGACACTCTTACTTATCGAAAGGACTATGATAGATCCCCTATACTTGTGGGTCATCAATCATTCAATTACAGTCATCAGTGACGCTCCATTGTCATAAATATTGATAAGTGAGTGATTGAACTCCGTTCGCTGGATATCAAGTTTGAGGCAAAAAAGCAATCAAATCCCAGGCAATAGCAGATTTTCTCATCGAGTGGATTGAACAACAATTGCCGACTCAGATTCGGTCGGAACATTGGACCATGTTCTTCGACGGGTCCAAAATGTTGAATGGTTCAGGTGCTGGGGTAGTCCTGGTATCTCCGCGAGGCGACAAGCTCAGTTATGTTCTCCAGATTCACTTTGACTCTTCCAACAATGAAGCTGAATATGAGGCACTTCTGTACGGGTTGCATATGGCCATTTCACTCGGCATCCGGCGCCTAATTGTCTACGGCGACTCAGATTTGGTAGTCAATCAAGTGATGAAGGAATGGGATGTTAGGAGTCCAGCTATGACTGGTTATTGCAATGCAGTAAGAAAATTGGAAAAGAAGCTTGAGGGGTTAGAGCTTCACCATATACCCCGACTAAAAAATCAAGCAGCCGATGACTTGGCAAAGATAGGTTCCAAGAGGGAGCCCATTCCCAGCAATGTGTTTTTGGAGCATATTCACACACCTTCAGTCCAAGAGGATCCTTTCACCGAAGCGCCCCCATAGCCTAAGAGCTCCACTGATCCGACTGAAGTTGAAATCCCAGCCATGGTCGACATGGTCATGGAAGTTTTGGTCGTCATTCCCGATTGGACAGTGCCATACATTACATATATTCTCAGGAAGGAACTCCCAGAGGATGAAGAAGAGGCTCGTCAGACCATCCGTCGATCCAAAGCCTTTACTGTGATGGGTGGACAGCTTTACAGAGAGAGTGTCACTGGAGTCAGTCAGAAATGCATCATGCTAGAAGAAGGCCGAATGATCCTCAATGATATCCACTCGGGGACCTGTGGTCACCATGCGTCCTCTCGGACCATCGTGGCCAAAGCATACCGAGCCGGGTTTTACTGGCCACATGCCAATGAGATGGCAAAAGAAATAGTCGACAAGTGTGAAGGTTGTCAGTTCTACTCCAACATGTCCCACTAACCTGCTTCAGCTTTGAAGACCATTCCACTCGTCTGGCCATTTGCGGTTCGGGATTAGATATGGTCGGACCTTTGAGGACTAGTAGGAGTGGCTTCACCCACGTGCTTGTAGCAGTCGACAAGTTCACTAAATGGATTGAAGCTAAACCTATCAAAAACCTCGAAGCAAGTACTGTTGTCAGCTTCATCAGAGAGTTAACCTTCAGATATGGAGTCCCGCATAGTATCATCACAGATAATGGGTTAAACTTTGATTCAGATGAGTTCAGAGCTTTCTGCGCTTCCCAAGGCACTCGGGTCGATTATGCTTCAGTCGCCCACCCACAGTCGAATGGGCAAGCAGAAAGAGCAAACAGTTTGATCCTCAAAGGGCTGAAACCCCGATTGATGCGTGATCTCAAGCATGCAGCGGGCGCTTGGGTTCATGAGTTGTCGTTAGTACTTTGGGGATTGAGAACAACTCCAAATTGGTCGACTGGTCGAACCCCGTTCTTCCTAGTCTACGGGGCTGAAGCTGTGCTTCCGAGTGACTTTCTTCACAATGCACCCCGAGTGGAAATTTTCTCAGAAGCCGAAGCAGAACAAGCCCGATAAGATGGCCCTAATCCGGTCGACCATTTATCAGCAAGACCTTCGTCGATTCCATGCTAGGAACGTGAGAGGTCGAGCATTTCAAGAGGGGGACCTGGTTCTCCGAGTGGATCAACAATGGCCGCACAAGCTTACTCCTGCGTGGGAAGGTCCCTTCATCATCACCAAGGTTCTCAACAATGGAGCATATCACCTCTACAATGTGGAGCACAATAAAGACGAGCCACGCGCTTGGAATGCAGAGTTGCTCCGTCGTTTTTATACCTAAGCATTCAGACATTTGAGATGAAATAAGAAATACCTTTTAGTTTGTTTATCAATGACACAGTTTTACAGTCTTCTGAATGATTGTTGTTGCTTATACATATGTTTAAAATCCCCCAGTGGGTGGCTTAGCTGCGAATCCGTTTCGACTATGTTTGAAAAATCCCACCGAGTGAAGAGCAAGCCTCTCACTCGGGGGCTTAGCTGCGAATCCGTTTCGCCTAAGTTTGAAAAAAAATCCTAGCGAGTGAAGAGCAACCCTCTCACTCGGGGGCTTAGCTGCGAATCCGTTTCGCCTAAGTTTGAAAAAAAATCCTACCGAGTGAAGAGCAACCCTCTCACTCGGGGGCTTAGCTGCAGTTATGTACTCGCCTAAGTTTGAAAAATCCTACCGAGTGAAGAGCAACCCTCTCACTCGGGGGCTTAGCTGCAGTTCTGTACTCGCCTAAGTTTGAAAATTCCTACCGAGTGAAGAGCAACCCTCTCACTCGGGGGCTTAGCTGCAGTTCTGTACTCGCCTAAGTTTGAAAAATCCTACCGAGTGAAGAGCAACCCTCTCACTCGGGGGCTTAGCTGCAGTCTCGTACTCGCCTAAGTTAAAATGTGCTCCGAGTGAAGAATGGTTTTCTCGCTCGGGGACTTGGCCACACGCTCCATCCTGATCTGCAAGGACGACGAGGTGCAGGTCGACTGCGACCTTCTCCTCAGAGATGCGCCACAAATACAATGTGCGCTCCATCCTGGTCTGCAAGGACGACGAGGTGCAGGTCGACCGCGACCTTCTCCTCAGAGCTGCACCACAAATACAATGTGCGCTCCATCCTGATCCGCAAGGACGACGAGGTGCAGGTCAACCGCGACCTTCTCCCCAGAGCTGCGTCACAAGTAGAAAAGACTATTCCGAGTGAAGAGACAAATTCCACTCGGAAACAAAAGACAATCAAATTAAAGGAAAAACCAGGTTCAGATAAATCGCACGAGGTTCCGGGCAGCGAATAAAAGTGCTCAGGCATCACGCCCGAAGGAGTTTAATGGTTACAGAATCACTCGGCATTCCGAGGCAAATTTAAGGCAAGGCATGAAGTTTGTTCACTCCGCAGGAGGAGGGCTAGCAGGTTTGACAAACTCGTCCAAGTCGATTCCATCAGCAATCCGAGTAGCATCACCAATGAAGGTTTCCATGAAAGATTGGAAGTCGAGCCTCTTGGTATTGGCAACCTTGATCGCTGCTAGCTTCTCTTCTCTAGCTTCTTTGCAGTGGACACGAACCAGAGAGAGAGCCACGTCAGCACCACATCGAGCAGAAGACTTCTTCCATTCCTGCACTCTACCGGAAATCTCATTAAGTCGAGTCATCGGAGACTCGAGATCATTCGGAAGCATCGCCCTTGGCCAGAGTGCCGTGTCGATCCGCGACACCGCAACCTTCAGTCGAGCAAGGTAGTCGATGAAGCTAGTAAGACGGGATTCCAGTCGGAGCACATTCATGGCGGCTTCATCCTTGATAGGAGAGTTGATGGGGTCCAAGCTCGTTTCGATTCGGCCGGTCTCAGCCTCAAAGTTTTGGCAGAATTCTGCACCCACAGAGAAATAATGAGCTGACAGTTTATGATTAGTCGACGAAAGAAAATCATTCAGTCAGAGAAAAGTACCTTCAACCATAAGGAATAACTTCTTAGCGAGTCCACCCAGGTAGTTCTCCAGTTTGTCTCTCTTGCGGGAAACGTCTTCCACTTTGTTAGTCAAAGCCTCTTTACCCTTCTTCAGTCGAGTCACCTCCTTGTTGGCTTCATCAAGGGCAGCCTTCAATTTGGTGTTCTCTTCCTCCAGCTTTCTGACTGAGGCCATCTTCTGGTCGGCGAGCACTGTTTTGTCTTCGGCCGTTTTTCGTGCGGCCGCAAGATCAGAGTCCTTCTTCTCCAAAGCCTGTCTCATAGTTTCTGAAAAGAGCGACGTTCGAGTCAGAGAAAAGATGGAGAAGTTGGCAAGAGAAGTAGTCGACAAAGTTTTTCATACCAGCAGCTTCATCCTTAGCTTTCTGCAAATTTGTCTTGGCCAATTCCATATCAAGGTTGAGTTGGATCTGCTTCCGTTCTAAATCAGCAAATCGAGCTCCAAGCTCACAGGATTTCTGCGATCAGAGGATAGTCAGTCGACAGATACAAAGGCTGGTTGTTTCCGAACAATAGAGTAACAAGTTCTAAGACTACTACAGGATCAAACATTCAATAGTAGTCTCGGGGACTACACCCAGTGGGTGCACTCAGCGTGCCCCCACTGGTTCGACTTTCCAACTGACTTGGTCCGCCCAGCCGAAAAAAAACAAGTTACTTCTCAGGCCATAGCCGACTGCCCGCAGTCGACTACGGTCTTGGGGACTACACCCAGTGGGTGCACTCAGCGTGCCCCCACTTGTTCAAGTTCCACTCGACATCATCTGTTCAGGCCGAGTGGAAAAGATCTGTTCAAAGACCCCCACCGAATCAAACATTCAACGGTGGTCTCGGGGACTACACCCAGTGCGTGCACTCAGCGTGCCCCCACTGGTTCAAAGACTCAATCGACGCAACCTAGTTGACTCGAGCAAAAAATACTACTCAGCAGAAATTGAAACACCCAGTGGGTGTACAGATGCAAAGTGCAGACTAACAAATAGATGCACTTTAAAGTTTTTCAGATAGCATATCCTAATAGAACAAGCGAAGCTAGAAGATCAGTCGGAAGTCAGTTAACCTGGACGTTGGCCTGGAGGGCTGAACTGGCATCATTAGCTGCCTGACTGGTTTCGCGAACCACTTTCATCTACTCCATCATAATGCCCGCTTGGCGAATATCTTCCCTGGCAACGCTCACTTGGTCCACTGGGACGTGATGGGCAGTGAAAAGTGAAGACGGTGGATCAACTGGAGCTTGTGCAGTCGACCCCGAAGTCTGCGCACTCGACAATGGAATGCCAAAAGTAATTGAAGCCCGGTTGAGGTCTCCGAACTGCTGAATTGCCGGTTCTGCCGCCGGCGTCGACTGAGGCGTCTTGTTGGTTGGTGCCTTCTTGCTCAAAGTCCTGCTCTTCCTCCCCATGTGCTTCAGTGGTGCATCCTCGTCATCGTCTGGAAGTTCGATAACATTGGGCGGCGCTGCAAAGAAATCAATTACAAGAGTTCAGTCAACTGACAAAATGGCTGATAAAGTAAAGACAAAATGACAAGAGTGGTACCCAGATTGGAAGTGACTGCATCCTCCATCTCCTCGTCCTCATCATCTTTGTATACAGAAGTCCCAGAAGTAGCGGCACTACAAATTCAAAAGCCATTTGGACAAAACAGATAAATGATTCGACCAAAGAGCAAGTCGTGTCAAACTGAGAAGTCAAGCTCAAGGAATACCCAGAAGCAATAGGTACAACCACTTTGATTTTGGGAAAGGCCTTCCGAGGTTTTTGCGGCACGACTTTGGGCTACTTCGGAGCCTTCTCAGTCGGCACAGGAGAAGCCGTCCGAGTGCGCTTGGAAGACTGACCAGACTGTGCAGTTGCTTTCCCTCGGATGCTGGCTGGGTCATGGGTATGCTTGGATCGCCTTTCCATGCGAGGAGGAGAATCGACCTCTTCACCATCGCTCGGGTCGTCACTCTCCTCGTCCTCCCCTCCGTCAGACTGCCAGTCGGTGCTTTCCCCTCCGCTCACCTCTCCCTCCTGCTCCTGCACCTGCTCTCCATTGGGCATTGAATACATCTCAGTGAAGACCTGCAAGACAACAAGTTGAACAAATAACAGTAAGTCGACCAGAACAATTACACGAGGATCAAGAAGACACTCGGAAATTTAGAGTCGGACCATGTCTGGTTCATAAGTGTTGTCGAGTGGAGGAATCCTCCTGGACCCTCTGGGGTTATCCTTGTTGCCGGTGATGCCCTGCAGCCACTGCGCCACCGTAGCCTCGTCAACTTCTTCCGGGTGAATTCGAGTGGAGTCGCCAATGCCCAAATACAGCCACATCGGATGATCACGGGCTTGAAGTGGCTGGATGCGTCGACTGAGAAAGACCTCTAACAGATCCATGCCAGTCACGCCATCACGGACAAGCTGGACGACCCGCTCGACCAATGTCTTCACCTCCGCTTTCTCCGCCGGAGTTACTTTCAAGGAAGAGGGCTTGTCGACTCGAGCCATGGAAAAGGGGGGAAGCTCAGTCGACTGACCTGGAGTTGGCTGGTCTTTGCAGTAGAACAAGGTCGACTGCTGTAAGTGCATCTAGTGCCCCTTAGTGATTTTGGTGTATTGAAGACTTATAGGTTAAGGGACTAATGTGTTTATGAGTGTACACATGTCTGTAAGTCTATGAGGAGTTTGATATTTACAGTGAAAGTCAACCCCTAAAAATGAAGTTCTTCGACTGAAGACTTTGGATTTCTGAAGACTTTCTGAAGACTTTGAAAGTGAAGAAATTGGTGTAACCTTGAAGACTTGGTATTCATTTTAGTAACACGAAGCGTGAAGACTTTTGTTTTCGCAGTTTCATTTTCTCTTTCTTGAGTCATAGGAAACACCGTACTGTTAAAGGGGGTCGAGGAAATACTAAGGAAAAATTTCCAAGTAATGCTCAACTCAAAATCCTACTTCGAGTGAAGCCATTGGAAATCTCATACAGTTCAGTCATGTTCTTTAGTGACAGAGACGAAGTTCTTCTGGTCTCCGAGGAATTTGTTCTAACTGAGGAGTTAGGAATTCGCTAGTGCGGATTGCCTACACAGTGAGGAACATGATAGCCCTGAGGAATTTGATACTCAAATTTCCGACCGTTGTTGTGCTATGCGCCAGCTGTCCCAAAATATCTACCCACCTAACGGTCATAGGATTGAAGGGAATTTATGTTTTATCATGGCGGGCTGCACCCTAGGCTATAAATAGCCGCCCCCTACAACCACTAGTTGGTTGGCTGCTCCGAGAGAAACTGACACTTGTCATTTGAGAGCATCCCATCCTCCGAGGACTTTGAGCGAAAATCATCAAGTGAGGAAAACCCAAACCCAAACACCTACAAACCCTAAGTGATTGAGCATCACTGAAGAGATTGATCATGCGTGGATCCGACGCTTGTTACCTTTGAAGACTGTGCTTCTTCCAGACGGTTAGGCGTCATGGTCTAGAGCATCCAAGAGGAAATTGTGGATCGCCGAGTGACCGAGTTTGTGAAGGTTCGGAAGTCACCTGAAGACTTACCACGAGTGATTGGGCGAGGTCTGTGTGACCTTAGCTCAAGGAGAATACGGTGAGGATTGTGTGTCCGGGACTGTGTGTCCTCAGGTTTGAATACCTAGCCGCTCCAACCAGATGTACAACTGAGACAGCAGTTGAACTGGTCTACCAAATCATTGTCTTCGCCAAGCTTTCTGGTTCTATTTCCTCAACTCTTTCATTTCCTCATTACTGTGTTGTGTAATTGTCATATCTGTGTTTGAAGACTTTGACTGAAGACTTTCTCAATTTCCTCAGTTCAATTTCTTCAGTCTGTTTGTCTTCATCTTGTGTTATCCTGTGTTTACGCTTTCTGTACTCTGTGCTTCTCTTCATTTCATCATGATGACCATGCTTGTATTCTGTTATGTTTACTTCTGAGTACTTATTCCGCTGCAAGTAGTTCTTCGCTAAAGAATTTCCTCACCCGCAAATTCCTCAGTGAAGAATTCATAAAAATCGCCTATTCACCCCCCCCCTCTAGTCGATATAACGCACTTTCAACTGCCACCCTCTAACAGACTCGGGAAGTATCATGGCTGGGAAGGTGCTCTTACTCCTCATTTGGATCCCAAGACCCCCGCACATCTGGATCACGTGCGTCCTCTCATCACTCGGGTTGGCTTTTTTGACCAACTGAGAACGACAGGTGAACATGTGTTTGAAGAGACCCCAGTGCCGTCGACACCCCGGAAAATTCTCACACATGGACACATATGCGGCAAGATACGTGATGGTGTTGGGGGAAAAGTGGTGAAGTTGAGCTCCAAAGAAGTTCAAAAAACCTTGGAAGAAAGTATGGGGAGGCAGAGAAAAACCGCGGTCAACGTGAGTGGCGAGAAGGACGCACTCACCCTCCTGCGGTCGCGGCTCGGTTTCGTCCTCTGGAAGCCGCCAAGACCCGTGGGGGATCAGGCCCCCCTCAACCAAATCCTCCACGTCCTCCTGCTGGATCGTCGACCGGATCCAGTCACCCTGGATCCAGCCGGGCGGCAGGCCAGATCTCGACGAAGATCCACCCCGGCTGGTCATCTTCCCCTTCGCCTTCACCGTCGCCTTTCTTCGCGTGCTCCAGAGCTGCCGTCTTCTCCTTCCCCATTGCGGTGAGTGGAGCTCGAGCAGAGTGGCGGCGCCGAGGTAGGAAGTGGATACGATGGAGAAACAGAGGAGGAAGGGAGAGAATGGGATGCACTATGCAGAAAACCCCAGCCGCGGCACTTTATATAAGGCCTTCTCCCGAGTGGCTGACTCATGGGCCCAAGTAATCCTGTCAAATCCCGCAACAGTCGCGAGTGCGGTACGTGGCGAAAAAGGTGGCATGGAGATCGAGGCGCCCTGCCTAATCCACTCCGATTACTGCGGCCTCCTCCGTTCCACGCGCTTCCCAAAATTTCGAATCCCGCAAGATCCGAGAGCAGCAGAGCAATCTGTCAGACCGAACATTTTATACCTTATCAAACACTCGAAGCTTATTGACGAAAGTTCACTCGACAACTTCTGAATGGCTCTAGGCGACTGAAAATGAAGTTGAAACTTTTTGCGTGGTTCACCAATCTAAGTAAAGTGCTTCTGAAGCAAGGAAGTTGAGTCGGAACCTCCTTCAATTTCAATTCCATTCAGACCCAGAACCATTCGGGGGCTAATGATGACGACATGTACCTAGGGTAGGGCAATAGACCTGATCTAAGTACCCTACCCAAGGACACTGCCCTGCAATCAAAGACAGCAGATTCAATTGACTGAAATCACTACATAGTCCAACCCACTCGACTAAGAGTTCCACTCGGACAACCCAATTCCATTCGACAAGAGTACGCTCACTCGACCATATCAGAAACCACTCGGAGTATGGAAGATCTAAGGTCACTCTGAATGAAAACGGTCAGGTGTTCACTCCGTAGTTTTAATGATCATTTATATGACTTTAATGCTGGCATTACCAATAACGTCCTGTCTTTATGTACATTGAACCCTGTGTAACTGAGGGCCGGAGGGGTCTGGCAAACTCTATATAAGTCACCCCCCTCCTCAGGCACAAGGGTTCACACCCCCTGTAACTCCACACATATAATCCATTCGAACGAGCTCCCGAGCACGGAGACATAGGGTTGTTACTTCCACTGTGAAGGACCTGAACTCGTAAATCTTGTGGTACAACTTCACCATAGCTAGGATCTTGCCTCCTCATACCTACCCCCCATTCTACAGTCCGGTTTAGACCCACGAAAGTTGGCGCCCACCCTGGGGCAGGGGTCTTAGCGACTTTCTGGTGAGGTTGTGATCTTTTCGATTCCCATCATCATGGTTTCCGGCGGCGGTTTGACTGAGGGCCGCGAGATCCATCTCGGCGCGCTCGTCTTCATCGCCGATGACTCCGCTTGGCTCCAGGAGGCTCCACTTGACATCGAGACGCTCCCCATCCGCGGGGCGACGCACTTTCGTGCATGTGTTCGCGGCGTCCTTCTGCGGCAGCCGTCGGCTAAGTATCAGTCGGCCCCCGCAGTATCCTCGCTCCCTGCTGTTCACCGCTGCAAGAGATCCGGTCGCTCGCGGCTTCAGCGGTGGGTGAAACACGTGGTGGCACGCCAGTCGGCCACCCCCCAAGTCGCAGCAATCGAGCCCCACGAATCACTCTACAGCCTGTTCGACTAGCTCCGTCGAGACCTTGTCTGAGTGCGACAGCAGCAATCCTGCGGCTGAAGTCCTGATGGTCGACTCTCCGCGCAGCCCCCCTGGCATGCGCTGCAACGGCGGCGGCGATCCGTCGCGCGTTCACGAAGAGTACCATCCTGAAACCCTTTCCTCGCAGCAGAGGGAGGAACTTCACCACCGCAACATGGACTCGCTCCACACGCCCATCGTTGGAGAGACCTCTGAGGCTCGGGCGTTGGAGGAGGTGCGCCTAGCCACTTTGGTTGAGCGCACTCGGCTGGAGAACCTTCAGCATGCACTCGACGAGCGGGATCGTCAGCGGATCCCCGAATCCAGTCGACGCACCCGGTAATAGTTCCCGCCTCAACCTCAGGTATATCGCACTCCGATTCAGAATCTTACAGCTGCAGCCCATATAGCAGAGTCCATTCAGCCTTCCCAGTCGGAGGTTGGAAGAGGTTTGATGCAAATCTGGGCTTTGCTTCGGGCAGCAGGTGAGCAGAACACAGCAGTGTCTCAGTCACTGGACAGAATCTATAGCGGATCTGTCGTGGCTGATACAGTCCAGTAGGCTCATAGCCCAAGATCGCCTCCGAGGCGTGAGGGACGTGGGCATCGTCAAGAGCAGTACTTGGGTCGAAATCATGAGCAGTTTGATAATCGATTCGACCGCGATAACCGCCGTCGAGTGCCTACGCCCCCTCCGAGGGGCGGGTCATATGTGCCCCATCATCATGATGACAGGCACCCATACGGTGGTGAGCGGAGATTGCCAGTCGATCCAAGAGAGCCTGGGTTTGATGCAAGGTCAATTTTGGTGCAAGGTCTGGTCGACAGGAACCGGGCACACAGAGAAGGGCAAGACAGAGATCACCCGAGTGGAAGCAGGGTACATGTTTCAGGTCCCGAGTGCTTTAGCAGAGCCATCAGGGCCGCTGAGATCCCTCCCAACTTCAGGTTGGCGACTGGGGTTAGTAATTTTACCGGTGAGTGGAAGCCTGACACTTGGCTCGAAGACTACCGAGTGGCTGTTCAGATCGGTGGTGGAAATGATGAGGTGGCTATGAAGCATCTTCCTCTGATGTTAGAGGGTTCGGCCAGAGCATGTCTGAATCAGTTGGCCCCGGGCAGTATAATCAGTTGGGAAGAGTTAGCCCGAGTGTTTGTCAGAACTTTTGAAGGTACTTGCAAGCAACCAACAGGGTTGGCAGAATTGCAACATTGTGTACAGAAGTCGAATGAGACCTTGAGAGATTACATTCAGAGGTGGACCACTTTGCATCATACAGTGGAAAATGTATCTCAGCATCAAGCAGTTTGCGCCTTCAAGGAAGGCGTAAGATATCGAGAGCTTAACCTGAAATTCGGTCGGACAGGAGACATGACCCTGACCCGAATGATGGAAATAGCCACTCGGTACGCTAATGGAGAAGAAGAAGACCGACTCCATAGTGGAAAGGGCAAGCCAGTCGCCCAAGATACCGGAGGAGGTCAGAAGCAGAAACGCAAAGCCGAGCCAGCAGATCCTGGTGAAGCTTTGGTCGTAGGTCAAGGAAAGTCCAAGGGGAAGCCCAAAGGGCCCTGGATCACCAAGAAAGTAAAAGATCAAGAAGGAAATGATGTGTTGGATTTGCCATGTCACATTCATACCAAGAAGGATAAAGAGGGTAATCTGATTTATCCTAAACACACCACTCGACAGTGTAGGCTCCTGATCCAGCGATTCCAAGAGAAACGGCCCAGTGAGAAGGAAAAGGAGTCGGACAAGGATGAGGACAAGGAAGCAGAAGATGATGGTTTTCCCAACGTCAATTCCACTCTGGTGATTTTTGCTGACATCGAAAGAAAAAGTTGATTGAAGGTCATCAATAGAGAAGTAAACATGGTTGCTCCAGCAACGCCAACATATTTGAAGTGGTCCAAGGTTCCCATCACATTCGACCAGTCTGACCATCCCCCGAGTGTTGCCACCCCTTGGAGGCAAGCGTTGGTGGTCGACCCAGTCGTTGGGGGAACCCGACTGACTAAGGTCCTGATGGATGGAGGCAGTGGTCTGAATATTATGTATGTTGAGATCCTCCGATGGATGGGCATCCGATGTCCAAGCTCAGTGAAAGCAACATGCGATTTCACGGAGTTATCCCTGGGAAGAAAGCTGATTCACTCGGCCAGATTACACTCGGCGTGGTTTTCCGTGATTTGACCAATTACCGTAAGGAAAAGTTGACATTTGAAGTTGTGGATTTTCATAGTGCCTATCATGCTATTCTAGGCAGGACCGCGTATGCTCGTTTCATGGCTCGACCATGTTACGTGTACCTCAAGCTGAAAATGCCTGGCCCTAGAGGCGTGATCACAGTCACTGGCAATCGGCAGCGAGCTGAAGAGTGTTACCAGAAGGGCTCAAAGATCGCCGATGAGAAAATGGCAGCAATTGAGATGGCAGAATATCAGAAGAATGCAGATCCGAGTGATTTGTTGAGAGCAAAGAAGCCTGCTTCAGATTCTGCATTTCAGTCATCCGGTGAGACAAAGTCAGTTCATATTCACCCGACTGACCCCAGTGCTGCTCCGACTCACATCTCGTCAACACTCGACGCCAAATAGGAAGAAGCGCTCATCCAGTTCCTCCGTGAGAACTAGGACATCTTCGCATGGAAACCTTCTGACATGCCGGGTGTGCCCAGGGAATTGGTTGAGCACCGTTTGCGAGTCGACCCAAAGGTAAAACCAGTCAAAGAGCATCTTCGACGGTCCGCCGTACAGAAGAGAAAGGCAATTGGCAAAGAAGTGGCTCGGCTTTTGGCTGCTGAGTTTATCCGAGAGATTTACCACTCCGAGTGGCTCGCCAATGTCGTCATGGTTCCTAAGAAATATGATTCACTCCGCATGTGTATCGACTTCAAGCATATCAATCGGGCCTGCCCGAAGGATCATTTCCCTCTTCCTCGCATCGATCAGATAGTCGACTCGACTGCGGGGTGTGAGCGGTTGTCTTTCCTGGATGCATATTCCGGGTACCATCAAATCCGACTGTATGGACCCGATGAAATAAAAACATCTTTCATCACCCCATTCGGGTGCTTTTGTTATGTCACCATGCCCTTTGGTCTCAAGAATGCTGGTGCTACATTCATGCGCATGATTCAGAAGTGCCTGCTCCCTCAAATCAGTCGGAATGTGGAGGCATATATGGATGACATCATGGTTAAGTCAAGCAAAGGTTCCGACCTGCTGACTGATCTCGCTGAAACTTTTGCCAATCTAAGGAGATATGATATCAAGCTCAATCTGTCGAAGTGTACGTTTGGAGTTCCAGGTGGCAAGTTACTCGGTTTCCTCGTTTCCGAACGTGGGATTGATGCGAACCCAGAGAAGGTTGGTGCAATTCTCCGAATGAAACGCCCCGTGCGTGTACACGATGTTCAAAAGCTTACTGGTTGTTTGGCCGCTTTGAGTCGATTCATCTCTCGTCTCGGTGAAAAGGCACTGCCTCTTTACCGACTGATGAAGAAATCTGACAAGTTCGAGTGGACTCCTGAAGCTGACGCAGCGTTTGCAGAGCTCAAAACCCTGCTTTCCATCCAGCCGGTGCTTGCTGTCCCAATCAGCAGAGAGCCTTTATTGCTATATATTGCAGCCACTGGACAAGTTGTCAGTACCGTACTCACGGTCGAGCGGGAAGAAGAAGGCAAGGCCTACAAGGTTCATCGCCTAGTATACTATATTTCTGAAGTTTTAACCCCATCCAAGCAAAGATACCCGCATTATCAGAAGCTTGTCTATGGGATCTACTTGACCACAAAGAAGGTTGCACATTACTTCTCAGATCATTGATACGTCCATTTTGCATCATGCTTTTATATCAATATTTATTGCATTATGGGTTGTTATTACACGTTATGTCACAATACTTATGCCTATTCTCTCTTATTTTACAAGGTTTACATGAAGAGGGAGAATGCCGGCAGCTGGAATTCTGGGCTGGAAAAGGAGCAAATATTAGTGACCTATTCTACACAACTCCAAAAGTCCTGAAACTTCACTGAAGTCATTTTTGGAATTTATAAAAAATACTAAGCGAAGAAAGTACCAGAGGGGGCCCACACCCTGGCCACGAGGGTGGGGGCGCGCCCTACCCCCCTGGGCGCGCCCCCTGCCTCGTGGGCCCCCTGGCAGGCCTCCGGTGCCCATCTTCTGCTATATGAAGTCTTTCATCTGAGAAAAAATCATAAGCAAGCTTTCGGGAAGAAACTCCGCCGCCACGAGGCGGAACCTTGGCGGAACCAATCTAGGGCTCCGGCAGAGCTGTTCTGCCGGGGAAACTTCCCTTCGGGAGGGGGAAATCATCGCCATCGTCATCACCAACGATCCTCTCGTCGGGAGGGGGTCAATCTTCATCAACATCTTCACCAGCACCATCCCCTCTCAAACCCTAGTTCATCTCTTGTATCCAATCTTCGTCCCGAAGCCTCAGATTGGTACCTGTAGGTTGCTAGTAGTGTTGATTACTCCTTGTAGTTGATGCTAGTTGGTTTATTTGGTGGAAGATCATATGTTCAGATCCATTATGCATATTAATACTCCTCTGATTATGAACATGAATATGATTTGTGAGTAGTTACGTTTGTTCCTGAGGACATGGGAGAAGTCTTGCTATAAGTAGTCATGTGAATTTGGTATTCGTTCTATATTTTGATGAGATGTATGTTGTGTTTCCTCTAGTGGTGTTATGTGAACATCGACTACATGACACTTTGCCATTGTTTGGGCCTAGAGGATGGCATTGGGTAGTAATAAGTAGATGATGGGTTGCTAGAGTGACAGAATCTTAAACCCTAGTTTATGCGTTGCTTCGTAAGGGGCTGATTTGGATCCATATGTTTCATGCTATGGTTAGGTTTACCTTAATAATTCTTTTGTAGTTGCGGATGCTTGCAATACGAGTTAATCATAAGTGGGATGCTTGTCCAAGTAAGGACAGCACCCAAGCACCGGTCCACCCACATACCAAATTATCAAAGTAACAAACGCGAATCATATGAGCGTGATGAAAACTAGCTTGACGATAATTCCCATGTGTCCTCATGGGCGTTTTCCTTCATATAAGAGTTTGTCCAGGCTTGTCCTTTGCTACAAAAAGGATTGGGCCATCTTGCTGCACTTTATTTACACTTGTTACTTGTTACCCGTTAAAAATTACCTTATCACAAAACTATCTGTTACCGATAATTTCAGTGCTTGCAGAGAATACCTTGCTGAAAACCGCCTATCATTTCCTTCTGCTCCTCGTTGGGTTCAACACTCTTACTTATCAAAAGGACTACAATAGATCCCCTATACTTGTGGGTCATCAAGACTCTTTTCTGGCGCCATTGCCGGTGAGTGAAGCGCCTTTGGTAGGTGGAATTTGGTAAGGGAAAATTTATAAAGTGTGCTGAAATTTACTGTCACTTGTTACTATGGAAAACAATCCTTTGAGGGGTTTGTTCGGGGTATCTTCACCTCGTCCGGAACCATAATTAGCTACTCCTCAACCTACTGAAAATGTTTACTTTGAAATCCCTTCGGGTATGATAGAGAAACTGCTAGCTAATCCTTTTGCGGGAGATGGAACATTGCATCCCGATTTACACCTAATCTATGTGGATGAAGTTTGTGGATTATATAAGCTTGCAGGTATGCCCGAGGATGTTATCAAGAAGAAGGTTTTCCCTTTATCTTTGAAGGGAGAGGCATTGACATGGTGTAGGCTATGTGATGATATGGGATCATGGAACTACAAACGATTGAAATTGGAATTTCATCAGAAGTTTTATCCTATGCATCTTGTTCATCGTGATCGTAATTATATATATATAATTTTTGGCCTCGCGAAGGAGAAAGCATCGCTCAAGCTTGGGGGAGGGTTAAGTCAATGTTATATTCATGCCCCAATCATGAGCTCTCAAGAGAAATGATTATTCAAAAAATTTATGCTCCGCTTTCTCTCAATAATCGTTCCATGCTCGATACTTCTTGTACTGGCTCTTTTATGATGAAGCTATTGAATTCAAATGGGATTTATTGGAAAGAATTAAACGCAACTCTGAAGATTGGGATCTCGACGAAGGTAAGGAGTCGGGTATAACACCTAAGTTTGATTGTGTTAAATCTTTTATGGATACCGATGTTTTCCGCGAATTTAGCCCTAAATATGGACTTGACTCTGAGATAGTAGCTTCTTTCTGTGAATCCTTTGCTACTCATGTTGATCTCCCTAAGGAGAAGTGGTTTAAATATAATCCTCCCGTTGAAGTAAAAGTAGTTGCACATATTAAAGTTGAAGAAAAGACTATCACTTATAATGATCCTATTGTTCCTACTGCTTATGTTGAGAAACCACCTTTCCCTGTTAGAATAAGGGATCATGCTAAAGCTTGAACTATAGTCAACAAAAGTAATATTAGGACACACAAACCTCCTGAGCAAGTTAAAGTTGAACCTAATATTGATATGGTTAAAGATCTCTTGGCTGATAATATCGATGGGCATGTTATTTACTTCTGTGAAGAGACTGCTAGAATTGCTAAACCTGGTACTAAAGATAAACATAGACCTGTTGTAGGCATGCCTGTTATTTCTGTTAAAATAGGAGATCATTGTTATCATGGCTTATGTGATATGGGTGCTAGTGCTAGTGCAATACCTCATTCTTTATACGAAGAAATTATGCATGATATTGCACCTGCTGAGATAGAAGATATCGATGTTACAATTAAGCTTGCCAATAGAGATACTATTTCACCAATTGGGATTGTTAGAGATGTTGAAGTCTTGTGTGGAAGGTTAAATATCCTGCTGATTTTCTTGTTCTTGGTTCCCCACAAGATAGCTTTTGTCCCATTATATTTGGTAGACCCTTCTTGAAGACTGTTAATGCTAGGATAGACTGCGAAAAGGATGTTGTTACTATTGGTTTCACTACAGGAATCAGCTACTTTCACGGCAGACGGCAAAGGCAAGGATGGTGGATGGCAAAGGCCTTTGCCGTCTGCCGCGGACGGCAAAAGGCTCCGGCAAAGTAGGCATCGGTAAAGAGCTTCTTTGGCGTCTGCTTCCTGAAGCGGACTGCAAAGGGGCCTTTGCTATCAACGTCTGACGGCAAAGAAAGCCGACGGCAATAAATGCGCTGTTAGTCCGTTAGGCGGCTAACGGCAGCCTTTGCCGTCCGCCGCTGACGCAAAGAGCATCCGACCTTTGCCGTCCGCCGCTGTAGGCAAACTAACCAAATGGGTCAGCTCCCAGGGAGCACAGGTGGCCGCCGCGTGGCTTCTTTGCCGTCCGCGGCAGACGGCAAAGGAGCCTTTGCCATCAGCGGCTGACGGCAAAGGTGCCTCTTTTTCTGTTTTTTTTAATCCAGCAATTTTCACAGCAAATATATGA